>NC_133103.1:28988577-29290209 GCF_022965805.1 Primulina eburnea | reverse complement strand
GGTGTGGCTTCGATTTTTCTTGCTAAAATCCATAATTTAGGACCGCGGGTGCACTCCTGTTTTAGGTGCGGGTGCGGTCTTGCAACCTCTTAATTCTCATGTCTTTTCTCCTCTCCTCGCACGTCATGCATTCCCATATCTTCCGAATATTATTTTAATGAAAACTAATAATCTCGAGCCTTACATCTGCTCCTCCGACTGCTACCGGTGTTGCTCCTGGTGTTGCACCTGGAGTTCGCAACAATGCTACTTCATCCCACTTTTCATCTGAAGACTATATCGTGTTGATGGTTCCCGAGGTCCATGCTCAAATCGCCTTCGGTCTGCAACAGATCCAACAGGCTTGTGACACCATTGCCAATGCCAACACGTAGATAACCCAATCCAATGCCACAATCACATATTATGAGAATCCAATTGTGGATTATCGATGCTCCTTGAGGTGGGCGTGCATTATGATCAAAAAAGGGGAGATGATGCACCACAAAAAATGGGATAAGAAACTGAAGCTGGTCCGTCAACTCGAGATGATACGGAAGACACTGACGGCACTGCTGTTTAGGCCAACTGCTTTTTAGGCCCATGAGTTTACTTTCATATCTGTTTTTGCTTTTATTACTTTCATATCTGTTTTGGTTTTATTACTTTCATATCTATTTTGGTTTGTGCCTATTTTTCTAATGCCTTGCTGTTTTGTATATGCTATTGAAGTAATGAACTCCTGCTTAAAACTTGTCCTCGTGCAAATGTATTTTGGTGTGTGTTGTGCGTAAGTGTTGACAACACTGATCATAACACTCCACTGAACTAACCTATCATATTCAGGGGGAGTTATTAGTTTCATACTTCAGGGGGAGTAACGAGCTTGGTGCCAAGTCAATCATTTTTTGAAATTTTGTCCAGAAATGCAAAAAGGGGGAGATTGAAGGGAATAATTGATTCCTAATTTAATTAAGATTGAGTTTTTCGATTTTGCACTTCTAGACTAAATTCGATAGATTTGTTTTCCTAGAGATAGTGAATCCTATTATTGGGAATTATTTACTTGAGTTGACAAATTATCTATAAGTTATGAGGTATTGGCTTTAAAATAGAGTTTGATTCCTATTAAACTCTAGTTTCCTTATTTCTAGGTGAGAAGTATCCTTGAAGATCTAGGTCAAAGAATTACCCTATATAATGTGGGATAAAGGTTGAAAAAGCGTGCGACAAGGAGAGGAAAGGGACGTACGGCTGCCAGAGTTTTGCTGGATGATTAATTCAGAATCTACAAAAGGAGCCAGAGGATTGAGAAGGACACGTGACCGTGTTGCGGATAAACAGTTGTCAAACATCCTTGATCAACACTGTTCCGGAGAGTTTGCTCAAATGGGTTTTCGGCTTATTGTTTGAACAATACGTTTCGGTTATTTTTGCATCTAGTATTCACTTTGTTTTTGAAGCACTTTTATTCCTTGAATTTAGTTTCACTTATTTTCACTAGTATTGTTTTTGGTGTAAACGATTTGCATATTTTTCTAGTGAATTTTTTCCATGAGTCATCGCACAAGTATTCGTACTTGTGCATGATTTAAAACTGGTGTTTATTTATTAAAATCATATTTGTGTGTTAATAATTAATTTCCGCTGCCGTGTTATGTGCTGGTGTTGACAACACCCGAGCACAACACTAAATTTTGATACACACAAATCTATTTATTTCCTGTACAACAATTCCTTTCAGGATGAAATTACAAGTTTTGTTAATGAATGAGCAACAGGATCAGTCGAAGATCTAATGTGATTTGAGTTAATCACCATCGGCTCCTTAAGTAGATTTTTGATCTCATGAGTGCACTCACCACTATTTCCATGATCATTTGATGGTTCCATGATTCCGTGCATGACCATCTGTGAATCAGAAAAAGCAAGAACCGGTGGATTCCTTTCACGTGAACTAGTTGTACCCTTGTCTCGAGAGCCATAAGTTCTGCATGCATAACAGATAGTGCCTTCAAAACCCTTTGTCCAAACGCAAGTATCAGGTACCATCATGATTCCGGATTACACAAGCAACACCATAGAAATTTATTTGATCATTAAAGACAACATCCACATCCGGTCAGTGGTGGATTCCAGGTCCTGGCGGAGTCATTCGCAGTCCCAAGTCTATCGACTTGAACATCACGCAACACAACCCAATGTTCCTCAATATATCAGTCAGCCCACTGCTTCAACAAATATTTGCAATTGTCCTATGTACAATGTATAACTCGAAACAAGGCTACCAATCACTCCAAAAAGAAAATCTTTGAAACTCATATTCACTTAGCTGCCTCATCATCCATGGGCAAACATCCGTCATCTAGCGTCCTCAGACTTGTTTTAACAGTTTCTTGTACATCTGGGCCTTCTAAAATCCCAGGGTTGCTGGACCAAAAAAAATGCATGGCTCCTCGTATTACATACAAAGCCACACATCGAGCATACGCCATTCACCGGGACATGATGCGCTAAAAGATTCATCTCGGTCGAAAAAATGTCATGCGATATTTTCCACCAAAAGATCTGACTTTTATGCGGTATAGTTAAGGACCATAGAACCGCCACCATTTCAGCAGAGGGAATTCCGTTTGGTTTTCGGGAGAGTTTCGATGTCCAATTTCTGTTCTCGAACAAAATAATTGAGTTTTGCATCAAATTTCCAGAATCTAGAGTCTAAAGTCGGTGTTTGCGGAAGGGGGATGCATAGAACCTTGTCTGCTGCATAAAGTATTAACACCTTGTCATCCCAACTCCCGTCCTTAATTAGAACACTGACAGCGAGCTGGTTCAAATCTAGTGGCCCATGGTTGAAAACCAGATTGCGAAACCCATTTGTCTTGAAATATTCTAATTGATGTGCCAGAACCTACCCTTGATTAGAGTCCTTCCTCCAGTAAACTTCGCCAAATATAAGACTAATTAATTACTTCCAAGAGTCGCTTGCATAATATCACCATGTTTAAAGTAGGCAGACCAAGATAAATATCGTGTCCATGAACTACTGGGATCGTGAATACAGATTTAATGTGATCCACTGCGTCTTGATTTGTATTTGGGCTAAAGGAGAGAGCTGAATTTCTTGAAGTTGGTAAGCTGTCCAACACCTTCGCATATTGGTCAACGTAATGTTTAACTTGTACGCTCCTTCTGTCACCCTAAACAACACTACAATATCGTCCACAAAGAACAAGTTCGATAGTGTTGGGTTTGAAGTTGCCATTTTGATTCCTTTGAACCGAATTATCGCCCCGAAAGAAGACATAATCGAAGAGAAACCATGCACACAAATCACAAATAAATATGGAGAGGGTATCATTGGGTAGGTTTGGGATGATTTTGACCAAATCTTTACCTGACCCGTCTCACTTCTAGACCCGACCCACCCCGCTTCAAAACACGATGAGACCGTTTGATACGTGTGATTGAGTAAACCGAGGATATGATGTATTAGTGATAGTAAGACTTAAGATATGGATTAGTAAATTGCATATGATATGTTTTATAGTGTTTGGTAAAGTGTGAGAAAATTTGATGTCAAATACACATAAATAAAAAAAACAATAAAATCATTTTTCGTAAGTACTAGAACGCCATTGCACATTTTTTGAAAATAAGTGTACAGTTCATTTATCACTTTCACCATTTTTCTCCAGCAAAGCAATTTCCTATTCACGAATTCAGTCGTTCAAACTTGCACGTCACCTTCTCTTTCTCCTTCTCCTACACTTATAGTCGTGACTAAGACGTTTACCAAGACGTACATCCTTTGAAACAGGCATCGCGATCTCATAGTCGTGACTAAGACGTTTACCAAGCTCAGCTATTGCCTCTTTTGTCATAGCAGTAAAGTTATTGATGACATCAACAAATAATTCTTCACCTTGCGTTGCTTGTTTTCGTTTCTTTTTAGCAACATTTTGATTCTCCGATGCTGTGAAAGAGGTTTATTTGCAACAGAATTCGATTCACCACCCCCCTCCATGTTCAGGGGTATGTCTTCGAATCCTATATTCATGTCAGGTCCTATGTCATCGTCAATGTTTAGAACTTGTTGAACTGCAGTTGCAAAAGTCGATGTTCTTCCCCCTGTTGCATGATCAAATCCAAATATTTCACACCAATCTGTATAATGTGGCCATGAATTCAATCGCCTTGTTTTGACACTACTATCAATCTATCAATTTGTTTTTAAATAAAATAGATTTAGTTTTCTAAATTTAATATCTTACAGATATAATATGTCAATAAATTCAAGAACTCTTGTTTGCATGCAACACAAAAATTATTAAGAGTAAATGAAATGGTACACGTAATTGCATTACAATCAAAAGAAGTTTATGGTCTAGAATTCGTATGATACTTAATTATTATACATCGACATTGCAAGGTTATCTCTCCACAAATCCCAAGTTGGTGAAGACTCGATATTGTCAATAAATTCCTCTTCACCAACTTTTGTTGTGACAGTAATTACTTCGTCAATCCCTTCTAGCGGGTCTTCAGGCATTTCAACACGGATGAAATTATGTAGCAGCATACATGCCAATATGATATGATTCTGAACTTACAAATGATAAAATGTCGGACTGCGTAGTACTGCCCACTGTCTCTTTAATAGACCAACCGCTTTTTCAATTACATTACGTGCACGACAATGTTTTGATTTGAAATACTCTTTGAAGTTTTGTGGACCTCTAGCTCCAATTGCCCAGTCGTCCATATGGTACCTTGTTCTCCTATAAGGTGTTAAGAATCCATCGACGTTTGCATAACCATTATCACATAGATACTAGCACTCTGCAAAGTTGTTCCAAAGTTAGAAAGATTTGGAGTGTGCTACACATTTGTCATTAACCATTTTTGGTCGTTAATCGTATTGTACGCAAAAGGACATGCTACAAGTATTACAAGTAAAAATAATTCATACCTCGCGGAAGCTTTAGACCATCTTCTCGGTGAATTGAATCTATAAGAACCCTGGCATCTGCCGCCGATCCTTCCCACCATGTTAGTGCATAAATGAAATTCATGTTACGGTCACACACGGCCAATACGTTCACAGCTCTTGTTCCTTTCCTTGTTCGGTATCTTGGCTTGTCTTTATTAGGTACTTGAACATTCACCTACGTACCATCCAATGCTCCAACACAACCCTCTAGAGATTGTGAAAACACATAATCGACGACAATTCAAATAGCTAACGATAATGGGTGTAGTTTCAAAACAGATGAAAGGACATATATCTACAAAATCTTTACAAAATTGAGGATATATCATTGTACCTTGAAATGTTTCCAAGCTTCGTTTGAGCAGTCTTCTGTCACTGGATCTGGCTTCACGAGAAGTAATGGGTGTAGTTTCAAAACACATCTAAGCACTTCGTGGAAATGAGTGCTTATGGTATGCACTACGTAGGTAGTCATGGTCAATAACTCTATTTTTCTTGTGATGTGCTAAAATAGACAAAAATATGGCAACCTTTTCCTCAACTCGTATATACCTATATTCCGCTAGGCCACCCACATGGGTTAGGAGATAGCATAGACGTGCGAATGCATTACGAGTCATTCGCAAATTGACAATACATTGAATATCTCCTATGTCAATAATCCTAAGTAAGTGGTTCACTTGAGCATTTATTCTTTGAGGATCATCATGCCTTACACGTCTTCTATATCGCCTACGCTTTGTTATGGATAAAAACTTGGTGTAGAAACGCGACAAAATGGTGACGAACACAAAGGAAGATATAAGAATTTGTTGCAACACTAGCAACTCTTGTGTGTATCCATCTTCTTCACCCATGACAGATAGATATATGTCACTCATAAATTAGTAATATGAAGTTTATATATAATCCATATAAATGTCGAAATCAGGTTAACCATGAAGTAAAAATGAAGAAGTCAAGGTACACATCGTTACTTATGAAAATGTACAAAAATTCTACCAAACCGTGGAGGTTAAGGATGTGGCACATAAGAAAGAACACAACTTGTTCTAGTTTTAATGAGGCGGAAGATTAAGAAAAAAAAGGTACACAGAAACAAGAAAAGGTTTCAACAGCGAGCATGGACTTTCAATTGAAGCCAAATATACCACAAACAATCCAAAAACAATAAAAAATCGTAGTAGTGAAAGTAGTCTGCTCCTCTAAAAGATGATCATCTCACCAATATTTTTGACGAGAGATGTTGTGTTCCCACAATTCCTTGATCGAAAGCATCTCGGTCGGTCAACCCTGTTATCGGAAAGCGATTGAATCTTCTTCTTGGCTCACACTATTTCATACTTGTTTGTCCCCATTCTTTCTTCTTCATCTTTCTCCTTCCCGAACAAGCTTCATGATCTAGGGTTCTTTCCCTATTTTTTTAATCTGTTGTTGATTTCTCCTATGTAAATTCAGTACAATTAATGAGGGCAGTATGGGGATATTGCAAGAAAATCTAGAATATTGTATAAGAAGTTAGAACACATCTCAAGTGTCTAGTGTGATATCTTGTACTCAGATTTCAGTCTCCAATGTCGGGCCCATGGACATTTTATTTATCTGAATAAGACAAAGGAACAAGGGATGAGACAGTATGTGTCATCTAATCACTCTCTCATCCACCGAGACAAACGGGCTCTATGAGTCCAATTTGGGTTAGATCCGCTATATAATTTTTCATTTTTTTAAAATTTTACAGTAACTTGAAATCTAAACTCGTATATGCGGGGTGGATCCATCGAAGTATTTTAGGTTGAATATACTTAGTTGAATACTCTAAAGGGTTTTTGCATTATTATATGATGATTACAATAATATAGAAATATTTTAACAAAAAAGGTATACAAGAAAAATTGACAAAAATATTTTTAAAAAAGAAAAAAAAGACTTTAAAAAAAATACATATAAAAGTACTGGGGATTTGTTCCCATTTTATTCAAGGGCATAGTACAACATAAACCTATAAAACAATTATATAAGCACATCAATACCAAAGGGTTGATAGAATGACACACCAAGAATCCTTCGACACTGCTTAATCTAGCGTCTCAACTGAGGCCTCAGTTCACATAGGCTTGTACCCTCTCAAAACTTGAAAAGTAGAACCCACAAGTATGGTTATGTTTTTGTCGAGTGATTGCCAAATGTTCAAGTTCATTGATATTAGAAGTTTGATCATGTCAATGATCTTTTGGTCTAATAGTAAGGATGAGAACTCAAAATCTAAATGTTCTTGGATTATAGTCCCACTTCCATAGGTTATCCAGATAAATAGATATAAATTCCTCCACCCAACATAATTTAGAGTTGGGTGGACAATCTACTGAGTAGAGATGTGTACTTTACCTCTGAATATTTTTTACTTGATGAGATAAGCTCGGATGGTCTAGCCTGCACTTTGAGTACTCTTGTAAAGTCCAAAATGCGACATCGTATCCAACTGCATGAAAATTTAAGGAAAATAAAAAATGACTAATAAAATTATTTTCATTGCATTAAAAAAATATGATATAGACATGTTTACATGTTTAAAATATGATTTTCTACTAGAATGCATAAAATTGTGTTTTTAAGGGTTATTCGAGACGAGATCGATGAACAAAGAACGAAGACCGTAAAGGTAAAATATTTTTGTTAAATGATTATTTTTAATTATTTAATATATTATATATTTTCTATGTAATTTTTGAAAATGGTGCTTTTTGAGATGTTTTTACATGTCGAGGCGTGTTTTATATCGATAATCGATTTTTGACGAAAATAAAGACTTTTTGGGAAGTCGGCTAATATTTTCGAAAACTACCGTTAGAGCTGTCAATATGGGCTGGGCCCGCTGGGTTGGCCCAGCCCGACAAGAAAATTTAATGGGTTGGTTTTGATTTTGTTGGCCCATTTAAATTCGGGACTAAACGGGCCCAATCGCTCGGGCTGTGGGTTGAATTGGGCCTAACCCGATGGGCTCGGGTTAGCCCATAGCCCATGGGTTAAATAAAAAAATTATTTACTAATAGTCTAACTTTAATTCTACCTTTGGACAATTGGATTGAGAAAGTGAGAAACCTAAATAATAATTCATTTTCTCACCTCCACACTCCACGCTCCACAGCCTCCACCGACCACCAACTCTCCAATAGCTGCGGAAGGCGGACTGGCGGTTGCGGAAGCCGTTGAATTCAATAAAGCTCAAAATCAGCGCCTTAAACCGGTGAGTGGGAAGTGATTATAAGTTTTCAAACTCGTTAATTTTCTCCAAAGCTTCTTCCCTGTTCCAGATTCCGTAAAACCCAGAAATACTGTTTTTGTTGGCTCTATTTTTCATAACTCAAGTTAATCTAAACTTTTATAATCTCCCGGTTGTTCAAGCTTTGGTGTGTTGGTTGCTTAACCTCTATTTTGCTTTATTTATTCATTTTATTAGTTTTTTTTTTTCAATTTATGATGTTTTTTTTGCTACGTCTCTTAATTAATTTATTCTTTAAAAATTTTATTTCGTTTCTTATACTGCATGATACTAGTTGAAAATGTTTTGGATTCTCAACATCACCATGTAATTTGAGATATTTTAAAGAGATCCAAAAGAAACTACATTGCCATTGTACCTAGTGCATACGTATTTCCATATTCTGATCCAGTTATCCTAGATATTTCAGGAGAGCTTCCATTGCTACTCCAAAGCCCCGCCCACCAAGTAACAACCCATCTACTACTTGAACCGCAGCTGTTGTCCTTCCCATAAAGTAGTCGGTTTTAGAGTTTCAAGAGTAGAAGCAATACATTCTTGAATACAAGTTATTGAATACATTCTTTAATACTTTAAAATTTTGATTCAAGTGAAATGATGTGTTACTGTTAATTGCTATTTTTCCGCTTAATTAATACATTCTTGAATACAAGTTATTATTGAAATGATTGTATTTTTAAATTTTGAATTCAAAATTACAGTAGGTTTTTGAAAAAAAAAATTACATATTGTTGAAATGGACGTTTCTTCTCAAACTCCAATTGCTTATGTGGATGTTGATGAACTGAAAAATCGTAAGAATGATGAGGGTTCAACTAAACCAAAAAGACGTAGAGAAACTTCTGATATTTGTATGTATTTTAAGAAAATCAAAGAGATTGATGGTTTACATAAAGCTGAATGTAATGGATGTAAAAAACAGTATCAATGTGGGAATAAACAGCATGGAACTTCTACGATGTGGCGTCATCAGAAAACTTGTAGCAAATTGAAGTTCCATGATGTAGGACAAATGATTCTTGATCAAGATGGGAATATGAGGTCTAAGAAAATAGACCAAAAAATTGCACGTGAATAATTGGCTTGTGCTATCATTAGACATGATTTATCATTTTCGTTTGTTGAGTATGATGATATTAGAGCTTGGATGAAATACATAAATCCCGATGTTCCTTGTATTCTAGAAGCACTCTTGTTTGTGATATTAAAAGAATCTATTTGAGGGAAAAAGAGAAACTTAAGCATGTTTTGGCTACTATTCAGAATAGAGTTTGTTTAACTTCGGATTTGTGGACGTCGTGCACTAGTGATGGTTATATTTGCTTGACTGCTCCTTTTGTTGATAATGATTGGAAGTTGAATAGTAAATTCTTAGCTTTTCTCATATGCCTCCACCACACTCAGGAGTTGAATTAGCAGCAAAATTATTTGAATTTTTGAAGGAGTGGGAATTGAGAAATTTTTTTTCCTTTGACATTGGATAATGCATCTAGTAATGACAACATGCAAGTTAATTTGAAAGAGCAACTCTCTTTGCATGATAGCTTATTGTGTGACGGTGAGTATTTTCATGTTCGTTGTTCTGCTCATATATTGAATCTAATTGTCCAAGAAGGTTTGAAAGTCACTGATTTTGCTTTGAATAAAATTAGAGAGTCAGTCAAGTATGTTAAAGGTTCGGAGATTAGGATGAAGAAGTTTCAAGAATGTGTACAAGTAGTCGTTAGCATTGATACTAGTATTGGCTTGCGATTGGATGTGTCTACTCGTTGGAACTCGACATATTTAATGCTTGATAGTGCCATCAAGTATAAGAAAGCTTTTGTTTTCCTTCAATTCAATAAAAAGAATGATAAATTTTTTCCTTCAAGTGAAGAGTGGAAAAGAGGAGAAAAAATATGTGAGTTCCTTGAGCCATTTTATGACACTACCAATCTGATCTCCTGTTCTTCTTATCCTACATCAAATTTATATTTTATGCAAGTCTGGAAGATTGAAGTTTTGTTAAAGGAAAACTTAATGCATAAAGATGAGGTGATAAGTGATATGTGTAAAAGAATGTTGGGAAATTTTGAAAATTATTGGACACAATATAGCATGGTGCTTGCATTTGGAGCCATTCTTGACCCACGGATAAAGCTTTCGATGTTGGAGTTTTTTTATTCTAAGGTTGAGAGTGATTTTGTTAAATGTCTCGAGAAGATAGAACTTCTGAAAGCAAAATTCTATAAGCTTTTTGATGAATATTCTAACACTGACAATGCAAGTTCTTCACGACCACGATCTTCTTCTAGCACACAAATTGCGCCCCAAAGTGCAGGAGAAGGTAAAGGAAAGAGCAAAAGCATTTTTATGTAAGTATTCTAATACTTTTTTTCTTGTATTATTTAACTGATTTATATTTTCATATCATAATTATTGCAATTAATATAAGAAATGATGGCATATGAGAGCCAGACAATTACAAATGTTGGAAAATCTCAAATTGATCTTTATTTGGAGGAGCCAAAACTTGAATTTGCATATTATCAAGATTTGAATGTTTTGGAGTACTGGAAGGATAAAAAACATCGGTACCCCACCATAGCAATGATGGAATGTGATGTTTTGGCTATTCCAATTATTACTGTTGTATCAGAATCAGCTTTTTCCATCGGTGCTCGTGTGCTTACCAAGTATAGAAGTTGTACACTTCCTGAAAAAATTCAAGATCTTATTTGCACTAGCAATTGGTTGCATGTTTACGTCGGTAATTTTGTTTAGAAATTTCTAGTTTGTTGTTGACTTAGTTGATAAATTAGTTTATTATTATTTTAATTTTAACTACATTCGTATTTTTGTATTTTAATGTTGATCAAGGTAATGAAGACGACACAAGTGTTAAAACAGTGTTGTCTAATCAGGGATCAAATGCTGATATTGATAAAGGGGGAGAGGATGAAGATGGAGGAGAAGAATTTGATATGAATGATTTCATGATTAATGAAATTTAAAAAAGTGTATTGTTTTTTTTGTTTAGTTTGATGAATTTAATTTCTTTGAACTCTTTAACTTTTTAGCACTTTGTTCGTTTATTTCACTGTCAATTGTGGCATTTCATGTATTAACATTTACTAATCTTTGGATTCTTTGACTGCCAACAACCCTTTTTTATTCAGATTACAGCACAACATTTTTTGTCAATTGTTTTGGGTGAACTACAGTATAAAAAACTAAGCAAATGTATTGAAATTG
The DNA here is from genome assembly GCF_022965805.1 of Primulina eburnea. Lineage (NCBI taxonomy): Eukaryota > Viridiplantae > Streptophyta > Magnoliopsida > Lamiales > Gesneriaceae > Primulina > Primulina eburnea. Next base: position 29,278,720 of record NC_133103.1, on the reverse strand, counting down.
TTTAGATTTTTTTAGACCCGTGGGTTGGCCCAACCCAACCCGCGGCCCATATTTTGGGGGGCTGGGCTGGGATTTCCCAACCCACCAACCTGATGGGCCGGCCCGCTATGGGCCGACCACTTCCCAACCCGAGTCAGGCCGACCCAACCCGACACGGGCCGGCCCGATTGACAGCTCTAACTACCGTAAACAAAATATTTTTCCTACATTCTAATGGGCCTAATGAACCTATTTTACTAGGGCTCTTGGGCCTAAACCCCTACCCAAGTATTTTTATATAAAACAAGGCATCAAAACTGAAACGTCTGTCATTTTTATTGCTTTAAAAGTACTAGAAATTTTTTTTTCTAAATTTTCTGCCATGACTATAAAATATTTTTATAAAATATTTTACCCTTTAAAATAAAACATCAACCCACTAGAATTTTAAAAATCAAGTGAAATAGTCATAAAAATGAAATCGTCTACTGTTTTACCAAACCTAAAAAGCAATAGTTTGAAAAGAATAGCCCATATTAAACCTCTGAAATATATCTCAAAAGCATAAATAAATAGTCTAAAAATTTTAACGTAAATCATGAGTCATAAATCATAATGCGAAAAAATTAGAAGCGCTGGTCCTCGGGTTGTGTGCGCCATCAGTCCAGTCAAATCATCCCTCAACCTCACATGCATCCATCACACTCAATGACTCTAAAGACTCAACACACCATAATATTTATAACAAATAATACGTATAAAATCGCATGCAACAGTGAAAATACTTTTTGGTAAAAATAACATTTCATGACATGCATAAATAACACTTAATCTTTTTCCTTTATTTTCTTCTTATCATGACATAAAACATTTTTCTTTTCCTTTTCATTTTCTTTTGTTGAATTCAGATCGTTAATTGTGACTTTCCTGATCATGATCATAAACCTCAAGAATCGATGGATCCATCTACATGTAACCACAGTACTGGGCGGCGGGGGACACCACCAGTCAACTGGGCCCTGGCCTATCATTTTTCGAATAGAAATACGATCGTCGAGGCTCCCTCTGGGGCCTTTTCCCTTCACGATATTCCCATTCTTACCGTTACCACATAATCGTTACCACATATTCGTAATGATGGAAACACGATCGTCGGACTCCCACTGGGACCATAACCCTCACGACGTCGCCAACATTAACGAATTAGTCACAATCACTTCACTTCCTTCAACATTTTACATTCACATCACTTAGAAAAATTTATGCATAAACATAACATTTTTGTTTTCGAAACCAAGCATGCAACATGTCTTTTAAACGTCTTCTTAAAATCATAAAAATCCCTTAGAGATTTAAAAATCATAATTTAATCATGAACATTTCATAAACATTTAAAAATAATCATAATATCATAAAAATAGCATTTAGGGCACTGCCATGGCGTTTACTAATTTTTAGGTGTAAAAAGATCGTTTTACCCCTGGACTCGACATTTTTTTATTTTGACTTTTTTCTTGATTTCATGACTCTAACATGTCCCAAATAATTATTTAAGCTTACTTGAATTTTTCCATAATTTTATTTAGCTTAAATATTAGACTTTTTCATTTATCTTTAATTAACTGTTTGACGGTGTTTTAATCCCGAAAAATCCCAAACTTTAATATAAAATTCCTAAATTCTAAATTTAGTCTTTTTATATTATTTTAGCCCTTATGGACCACGACTCTACCCCCGTGAGCCGTTTTCCAATTTTTCTTTATTTAAAAACCCTCATTGACACCTAAACTTCGACCCCGAGCCAACTTTCGATTTTCACGAGTTACCCCAAAACTATGTCGACCCAAAACTTGACCAACATCCTAAATTAATCTACTGGACCCTTAGACCACCAAGAAAACCAAACTAAAGCCGAAAACGAAGCCACCCCAAGTAACTCTTATACTGGGCGAGAATCCTTAAGGCGCTAGGACTCTAGCTGCATGTCCACACCTCTCCCAGCGAACCCAGGCCATGGACCACCCACTCACATACCTCCCTAGGACCCTGAAGACTCCCCTCAGCCCCGGCCTTGAACCACAGACCAAGCCCCTGAGCCCTGAACAAGCGCTGCACCTGCGCACGCTGCTTCCCCCATTCTCGGGTGAGAGTTCTTGTCAACAAGGACTCTTCCCAACCCACTTAGTTCGAGTCCTACCATCGCTAGGACTCTTCCCTTGACCCCTCTACGACCCTGGCTAGCCCTGGTCAGGAGCCATGACCAAGCCCAGCCATAGGACCCAACCACCGAACCCTACATACACCATGACAGAATTTTGGGTCCAGCTTGCGTGTGCTGTGGTTGTGAAGCGTTTTGATGTTACTAATGACTCCCAAAACTTGTGTAAAACCTTTCCCATAACTTCCTAAGACATGGCAGCCCCTTCTTAACATAATAAACATGTCTTTGAATCAATTAAAAAACTTACAAATTCATGATGAAGCACAAAAACGAAAATAAGAAAAGTGCATCTTGTTTTTCCATGCATACTATTTTAAATAATTACTATGGTGTGAAAGATGAGTAAAAGGAGAATATGGCGTGCCTTTGCGTTATATACGCACGAAAAACCGTTGACGACGAAGAACGGGACGCAACCTTTGGCTTGTTTTCCTAAGCACCCTTCGAAAAAACCCTTGAATGTGATATGTAGGTGTGCCGTGTGTAGAGTGGTTGGGAGAGAATTTCAGAATTTCAAAAATGGGTGGCCGTGTATTTGAGATGCAAAGTGTAGGGTTATCAGGTGTTTAATATTTTAAATAGCTAATTAAATTACTAATTAGGCTTAGGCATATCAAGCCTTTAAATTAAGACCATTAGTTTTAATTAGGATTTAATAAATATAAAAAATGTTTTTGTTTAAATAAATTTGTGAATTTATTAGCCGGGTTGCCAAAAAGCTCGTATTTTAGTTGAAAAACCAACACCGATAAAATTTACTTCCCGGCGTATAAAATCACCTCCAAAACCCATTATTTTCAAAAATATGAAAAACCATCAATCATATTTTAAATAATTAAAAACATTTTCTATTTTTCAGTCATCGGTCCCTCGATAGCAACTCGAATAACTTTTATAAATACAATTTTAATGCACTCATATAGAAAATATAATTTAAACATACAAATATGCACAACATAATTAATTACTGCAATTAAAAAAAATTAACTAAAATACAAAGAATTTAATAAATCGTATGCATGTGATTCGCGTGGACCTTTAAATTTTCGGTGAGGCCCGGGACCGAAGAGGGCGGGGGGTGATCGCCGGTGCCATGAGGACGGACAACGAGCGGCTTTGGTAGGCTTCTAGGTGGAGGGAACATGAATGAACCGATCCCACACCGGAATGAGAGAGATTCCGAGACTGTTCAATGTAATGGACTGTACAGTTGAAGAGGGCTTAAAAGATTTGATATGTACTACTCATATCACGAAGGTGCATCTTCTTTCCGGTAGCTCATCACATAAGAACTCCAAAGTTAAGCGTGCTTGACTTGGGGCAATTTTGGGATAGGTGACCTCCTGGGAAGTTTCTCAGGGTGCGTGTGAGTGAGGACATAAGCACGCTGGAAAGACACGTCTTGGTACAGTGAGGACATTTGCTGAATCTGAGGCGTTATATAAACCCTAGTTTTCTACACTCAAAACACACGCACACCCCTAGAAAACACTAGCCCATCAGCAACCACACACGATGACACACCCTCACTTTCAAGAATTTTCATGTTGGTTTGAAGATCAAAAGTAGCAAGGTCTCCTCCCCGTCTCTCCGGCAACGTTCTTGGCGTCAAATATTGTTTTCGTGTGTTAAACATGCAAAAACACGCATTAATCTTCCTTCACTCATCATTCATATCGTGTTATATGTGTTAATATGAAAAAATATGATATCCTTATTATATTTTCGTTTTCATGGCAATACATGATCAAAATTTGATTTTAATGCTTTTAAATTCACAGTATAGATGCACAAAGGGCTGCCATGGTGGGGCCATAAGAAGGGATGGATTTTAGAGGGTTCAGGGACTCCTAGATGCACGGTTAAGGGCTGAGTTATAAGGATGGATGAGCTGAACGTTTTTGGGAATTGTAGAGGAACTAGGGTTTTGACTACATGTTTCATGAAGGGTGCGGTCGTAGCTGTGTTTGGGTCATGTCCAAAGGTCCCTAGGTTGTTGAGTCATGGTCCTAGGTGGCTTGAGGTGTGGCTGGCGCAAAGAGCATGGGTGTAGGCGTGCGGTTGGGGGTCATGAGAGGCTTCAAGCGCACAGGTGAGGGCTGTCGTGCATGGGCTGTAGGGCTGTTATGGAAGGGTCTAAGGAGTTTGGTTAGGGTCCTAGCAGGGTCAGCTAAGGTCTGGATGGGCCAGTCAAGAGCTAGGGTCGAAGGGTTTGAATATGGCTTAGGGCTAGGTTTTCAAACAAGGACAATAAAATTCAGTAAGCTTCCTAGCCTTGTTCAATGGTCTTAAATAGTTTGATTTGAGTTTCATAGGGTATGGATAGGTGTGATTAAGCTATGGTTCAAGTTTTGTCAAATTTGGTTAAGTTTCGAGTTGATTCTGATTAAAACCGAGACGTAGGTTCAAGTTTTAAAATGAATTGCAGTCGAGGAGATTAAATTTACGTCTAAAAAATATTTATGGGTGTATTTTAAGGTTTTATGTTAAGTTTGGATGGATTTGAGTCGTCGTTTTAAGGTCCAAGGGTAAATTTGAAAAGTTGAGGTTTCAGGAGCAAAACAATCATTTGAGACCTGAAAAATGTTATACGTCCTGGCAGTGTCTTGTATATTGTAATTAATTTTAAAATGTTTATTTTGAAAGATTATAAAATTTTATGCTGAAAAACGAAGACGTGTTGTGTTGCATGCTTGTTTTTTTTTTTAAAAAATGTTATATGCATTAATTTTTATAAGTCATGGAAATGTTGAAAGGATTGAAGGAGGTAACTTGATTGTAACTAATACGAATACAAATACAAAAGGATAAGATGATATATAAGGCCAAGGCTCAGTTGACGGGTGAGAGTGTCGCTGATGTCCTCGCCGCCTGGTACCATGGATATACGTAAGATTGATCAATTGACCAAAAGCTGAAACGAAAGTAACAATTAATGATCTAAATTCAATAAAAAAATATATTTACGTATATGATGAAAGAAAAAGTATATGACGAAAGGAAAGGATTGAAATTTATTCATGTTCATTAAAAGCTATTTTGATTAAAAGTATTTTTCACTGTTGGTTGTTGATGTATATGTATTACTTGTTATAACGGTTAAAGTTTGCTGAGTCAATAATCTCACTAGGTGTGAATGATTTCAGGTGAGCATGATTTTGTTGATGCTGGAGGATTTGACGGTTGAACTATTTGGACTGATGATGCACATAACCCGATGACCTTTGTTAGTTTTCAACATTTTTGATGACTTTTATGCTTTTTGAGTGGTTTTGGGAGGATTTAAGGGTTTATGCTATTTTTGAGAATGCTAGTTTTAGGTTTCGTTGGATGGTTTACAATTTTATGTTTTGCACTGCGTTCTTTTGGATTTTTAAATAATAGGATTGATTGGTTTATTTAAATGGAAAAATTATATATATTTTAAAAGAAAAAGAATTTCTCGTATATTTTAAAGAAAAACGAGTAGTAAACGTTTTAGTTGGTATCAGAGCAATGTTCTTGCAAAAGGTTGAGCCACCGCCAGTTCCGGAAAGCTCACTCGTCAAGTCTCAAGTCTGTAAGTTTAAATAATTTAAATGATTTTTATAATGGTACCTGCATGTTTACATGGTTTATATGCTTAAGTCATATGTTTAATTGCTTTTTTTGAAGTTAATTGATATTTATGCTTAAGTTGCTCGATAAAGGTTTTTTATAAACTAAATGGTTATATGCTTCGATTAAATTTATGTTGGTTACGTTTAGAATTTGGGAAATGTTCAGATATAATTCCTCCTAGACGCCTATCTAGTACTGATAGTCAAGCGAGACTTGTGAGGATCGTAGAGAGAATGCACCCCCACCTTCCAATGGGGATGCTGCTACACGCGTTCTGGAGGGTATGGCACGCTTCTTTGAGCAGCAGGCTCCGAGGCCACAATATGATAATTTTGTTAGTGGAATTGATTGGGATAATAAAGAACCTAAAAGAAAATATGTTGCATTCTCTACTTAAGTTGGATTTAAGGGATGACATTGAGAATTGTAGAAATTTGGCATAAAATATAAGCTTTAAGGATAGAAGGAATGTATTGAATCAAAAAAAGGATTTAAGGCTAAAAAATGAAGGGATCGAAATTATGGGCCCTTATTGAATAAAGAAAACTAGAAGGGCCAAAGTGCAAAATTGAGAGTTAAGTGTCTAAATGCACAAGTTTGAGAATTTAAAGGGCTTTTTCCGAATTCTAGAAACCAGGGGCTCTTTCTGTAATTTCTGGAATTTTAGGGATCAAACGATGAATTTAGGGAAGTTAGGGTCTGAATTGATTAAGTTCAAAATTTATTGGGCAAAAGATGCAATTTTAAAAATTTTTAGGGCCAAATTGGAGAATTTCGAAACTTGAGGTTGAAATGTAATTTTAGAAACTTATTTTAGGTGATAAATTGTAACGTCCCGAAAATTTGAAGGGCCACGCGAACCACATGCATGCAAGTTATTAAATTCCTTGTGTATTTCAATTAATTGTTTTAATTGCATAAATTAATTATATTGTGCATGTTGACATGTTTAAAATATACTTTTCTACACATTGTCATTAAAATGTTTTTTTAAAAGTTATTCGTGTTGCGATCAAGGAATGGAGACCGATAGCTGAAAAATAGAAAATAATTTTATTAAATAGTTGTTTTTAATTATTTAAAATAAAATTGATGTTTTTTCTTATTTTTGAAAATAAGGAGTTTTGAGGTGATTTTATACGCTGGGACATATTTTTATTGGTGTTAGATTTTCAATAAAAATACGAACGTTTTGGCAACCCGGCTAATAAATTCACAAACTTTTCTACTCAAAAGATTTTAATTAAACACTAATGTGCCTAATAAACCTTCCTAATGGGCGTAAGCTTGGTTAGTATTTAATTAAATATTTAATATGCAAAAAACTCTTCCCACACTCACATAAACTCACGGCCCCCTTCCCCAACAATTTCCAAACTCTCTCCCTTACAACAAACGGTACACACATCATATTCAAGGGAAAAACATCAAATTCTTCATAGTTTGTCAAGCCAAGGTCCTCCTCGTCGTCGTTCTTCAATCGTCAACGAACAATCTTCGTTTAAAACGCAAAGGCATATGAGTTTATGTGAGTGTGGGAATTTTTAAGGCACATATTGTGTGGGGACCCGGAGGCTAATCAAGTTCTTAATCATGTTTGGGACTAATTAATCAATTATAAAACAGGGTCTAAATTTTTTTTCTAAATTACACAGCGGAAACGTAATGTAATTTAATCAAATTACATATTAAACATGAACATACATCTCAGTATAAAAGTACAAGTCCTGTACAACATACATTTATTCAACTAGGGTTTAACAGCTAATATCAAGTGTCTAACCCTATTTCTGAATCAAGTCCGGAATCACCACGCTATCTGTCTTCTCTCATCCTCTTCTTGACCCTGATCCAGCCCCACCTGTTGTCATGCACACATACAAAACAAGACAACAGCCGGATAACTCCGGTGAGATATAAATATCCCAGTATAAACAATGTAAACATGCAGTCATATAAAAGCATATACGAAAGCATATAAGAGTTATTCATAACATGTCTCAAATCAGAAACATAAATCCATATCAAACATTCAATAATCCTGAATGGCATAAACAATGTAAATCAACATGTCATCTCAGACTCAACTCAACCGACGCGTCGTCTCAGACTCGACTCCACTGACGCGTCGTCTCAGACTCGACTCCACTCTATCCTAGGGATCCCGATGTCTGGATATAGGTATTATATCGAATCTCAGTCGATAGGAATGAATCAATCCCTAAACGACATCGATATAATTCATATATCAGTGTCTGGGCGAATCAGCCGCAGAATTGACGACTCAGTCAATAACCTGACGAAGCAGCCAGTAATTAGGCGAATCAGCCCATAATCAGACAACTCAGCCTGTAATTAAGCGAATCAGCTTATGTTTAGACGAATCAGTCCATCACCAGACGAATCAGCCGGTGACTAGGCGAATCAGCCTATAATAAGACGAATCAGTCAATAACCCGACGAATCAGCCGGTGTAGTAGCCCGAATTCCAAATTGGGTAATTAACGGAGTAATGGTGATTAAGAAGGTTTAAGGTGTAATTTTGGCTATGGTCATGATCGGACGGACCGAAGAGGGTTCGGAAGCACCGAAGAGTTCGGACGATCCGAAGTGTAGTTCGGTGAATCCGATCATAGGTGTCAAGTGTTGATCGACACGTCATTTTCCATGCATGTTCGGACGGTCCGAAGTGTATGATCGGAGGATCCGATCATGAGCTGTCAAGAGCCAATGGACACGTAGCGTTCGGACGTTCCGAAGTGTTGTTCGGAGGATCCGAACATGGCCTATAAATAGTGCTCGGATTTCCTCATTTTGACTTGCCAATTTCTTGAGTTTTCTCTCATTTTGGAGAGTTTGGAAGGTTTCTAGGGTTAGTTGTTGGTCGAGCGATAGCTAAGAGCTGCCAGGAGTAGTAGCGTAGCGGCGCCTGAGTTTCAAGGCAATCGACATCAAAGGGCTGTCGACGGACGAAGGTAAACCCTAAACCTTTGGTAGTACTAGGGAGTACTGGTTTTGCTAGTCGAGCATGGTAGTATTGATTGAGTATGCTTTTGATGCGTAGGCTTGTGCTAGACCTGATTAGCGGTGTTGCGTAAGGCTTGGCTTGCTGTGATAGAGGTACGAAAGTACTATCCGAGATATCCTGGTTGAGTATACATTCATATATGTGTTGCATGAGTATTTGCTGCATTGTTATATGTCATATGATGCATGCTATTATGTCACGAGTTATGATGCATATTGCATATCATGTTGAGCCGTATCTCCTTCGAGATAGCCTTTACTGTTGAGCTGTATCTCTTTCGAGATAAGCTATATCTTGGGGCCGCTCAGCCCTGTCTTGTGGACGCATGGACACCGAGAGTACACAGTGGCCGACGGGTCGGGAGGGCTTCGGTGGTCCGGGACATTTTAGGTCCACGTCTGTCTTGTAGTGGATGCAGTGACCCAGAGGTGTACCGCGCGGCACTATCCACTTGGCGCCTCTAGACTGAGCATTGTTGAGATCCTTTTGTGACTCCTGTTTCTTGACTACCCCGGTATCATGATCATAGCATGTGCATTTCATATAGGTCTGTATACTCATACTTTTGTACTGGGCGTTCTTATCGCTCACGTCCTCGGTTTTGTTTATTCTTGGACACCCCATTCCCACGGGGCAGGCCTCAGGTTGGACAGCTCAGGAGGAGCAGGAGGAGGACGTTGAGTAGCTGGTTGGTTTAGTTTATCGGTATTGTTTTGATTCGATATGGTTGTATTGGATATTTTATTTGGAGTTATTCTAGACTTCGATTGGGTTGTATAACCATTATTTTGTTGACTTTTCCGCTGTTATCTCTGATTATTGTTAATTAGGTTAATTGCATGCTTAGTTCTTGCCTAGTAGGTGATTCTGGAACGGGTCACTACAGCCGGTGACTAGGCGAATCAGCCTATGACTCAACGACTCAGAAATCAATACATACAATCAGTATCTAAGCAAATCAGTCAATGACTAGAGAATCAGCAGTCATTACATGCAGTAGCTATAAATCCATAGGCTACAAATATCAATCTTATCATACAGTAGCTATAAATCAATAGACTACAATCATAAGTCTCATCAATTGCAAATATCAATGCAATAAGTAAAAGTATGTGATTTAGGGAGACTCGAGTCAAACCTCACTCGAGTTGTGCAATCCCAACTCAACATTAATTTATACCTTTCTTTCTGATACTCTGACTCTGTCGAAGTCTCGAACTCAAAACCTGTCAATATCGATCTGACAAGAACAATATCGAGGAGTATAATATCAATACACCACTCGAATCAAATCTGTTCTGCTCAATACTTAACCTAATTCAACATCGATGGCATAACGGTATAATATCAATATACCCAACAATACCATGTCAATCAGATATTAACTCTAATATCTCATAATCGATAACCACTCAATCTGGATATCAATTCTTATTCAATCTTATTCTGAAATCATAACATGTTCATATTCAGTCCGTTTCTTAATCTGACTTCGATTCTACGCTGTCTAACATGTCAAGAACAACATATATGAGTTCCATTCAATTCTGACAATACCATAATTTCTAAAACATGTCAAAACGTAGTAAAACTTACGTCCAGTTGTAGCCTACGTTGCTAGGAACTCGATACCGAAGTCGGATTCAAATTCGGACGGACAGATTGAAAGATAAAGGCGTAAGGATTTCTCGTGCCAAAGCTTCGACCCTTTTCCTCAATTCTGAATGAATTTCGAGGGAATTACAGCACTATATATATCAACGCATGCATGTCATGAGGTGTCACAATTTCCGCAACACACGTTGCACCGCGGGTGCGGTAGTGTAAGGAGCGCGGGTGCGCTCACGCAATGTCTATCCTTTCTTTTTCCCGAAAGCTTAGACCGCAGTTGCGGTACCTGTCGAGACCGCGGGTGCGGTAATGTTAACACCGCGGGTGCGGTCACCCTTCGGTATCGATTCTTTCAAATTCCCGTAGCACCACCGCGGGTGCGGTCCTCCCCTTACCGCGGGTGCGGTCTGGCATGCTCTTATCTTTCATAATTTTATTTCTGAATACATTTCTCGGTGTCCCGATTAATCCCGTCATAATCACATGAAATGATAAATCAATCATCATTAATTGCAGTGATTAATTCTTGGGCATTACATATTGAGGGCCAAATAGTTATTAAAATTCTATGTTTTTAATATGGGAATTTTATATTAAAGTTTGGTTTAATCCGGGATTAAAACACATTAATATGTTGTATTTAAAAATTAATTTAAAAGTCATCGATTTAAACAAAATAAAAATACGAGAAAATTAAGGTAAGCTTAAATATTTGGGATGGTCTAGAGTCAACAGAATTAAGAAAATGTCAAAAACGTGAAAGTTTATGTCTAGGGGTAAACGGTAATTTTACACTGAAAATTAGTAAACGTCATGGTAGTGTCCTAAATGCTGTTTTATATGCTACAATTTTTATGGATTTTTATGATGTTAAAACATTTATTTTAAATGTCTATGGATGTTTATGATTTAATATGTCAAAATGTTTATGAATTTTTATATGTGAAAATGATATTTTAAATGTTTATGGAATTTTATGGATTTTTAAATGTTAAAATGATATTTTAAATGTTTATGCAATTTTATGGATTTTTATATGTTAAAATGTTTATTTTAAATATTTATGGATTTTCATGATGAAATGATAACGTAAAAGGCATGTTGCATGTTTAGTTTAAAAGAAAAACGTTATATGCATGTTTAATTTTTATAAAGTGATGAGAATACGAAATTTTGAAGGAAGTGAAGTAATTGTTACTAATACAATGATAAGATTGGAGATGTCATGTGGGAGAAGGCCCTAGAGGGAGCCCTTTTGTGGGAGAAGGTCCCAGAGGGAGCCTGACGATTGTATTTCCAATGATATGATACGTTAATACGTAGGCCAAGGCTCAGCTGACGGGTGAGAGTGACGCTGATGTCCCCGCCGTCCAGTACGGTGGTTACATGTAGATGGATCCATCGCCCAATACGAATACTAACACGAATAAGAATACGAATACGAAAATAACAATTAACGATATGAATTCAAAGAAAACAAATAAGAATATGAATATGTTGAGATGGATATGAAAATGAATACGTGTATGAATATGTATATGGATATGAATATGAACATGATGAATATGTTTATGATGATATGAATACGTTTATGAAAATATTTATGTTTAAAGTTTATGCATCCTCATGAAAAGGATATTTTAAGTAAAAATATTTTTATTGTTGTATGTGATCTGTATATGTAGTATTTGTTAACAAGAATATGTTTTTTTGAGTCTTTAGACTCACTAGGTGTGATTGATGCAGATGATTATGATAATAATGTTAATGGAGATCTTGATGGTTGATCTGACTAGACTGAAGGTGAACATGACCCGAGGACCAGCGCTTCTAGTTTTCCGCACTTATGATTACGTTTATGATGTAAGTTAAAGATATTTTTATGATTTTAATTATGCTTTGAGTGGTTTTTTTATAGATTGGTAGTTTTAGCAGTTTGCTAATTTAGAATATGCAAACGATTGACGATTTTACGATTCAAACGGTTTCCTTTGATTTTGAAATGTTAGTTGGTGGTTTTATTTTTTTAAAAGAAAAATGGTGCAAAATATTTTATAAATATATAGATGTATTTCGGCCGAGTATCAAGGAGGAAAATAAATTCTTGTACTTTTTAAAAAAACGAGTAGTGGATGTTTCATTAATGATAGAAAATTCTTTAAGTTTTTGACTCGATTGGATTTGATAGTATATTTGTCGCAGAACAGATATTTATTTCAGGTGTAGCTACCTATGCATATTCAAGAGCTACACACTAATTTATATCCGAGATGTTTGTCAAGAAATTGAATATTATACTTGAGTATATTGATTTAGGCTTTAAAGTTTCCAATTTTTATGGTGATCAAATGGTTACCACGAGTATTGTGAGCAATCTAGAGTTTTGTTTGCTGAAGAATGGGGTTTAGGTAGATCTCATTGTACTCCCGATGCCTGAGTTCGACATCGTTCTTGGCATGGATTGGCTATCTTTGAATGGAGCTTTGATAGATTTTCAATAGAGGTTGGTATCTATTCGACTGCCGAGAGGAAAATCTTTTGTCTTTGACACAACAAGGAACAAACAAATGCCGCACATTATATCATGCATCTGTGCGAGGAAACTTGTGAAGCGAGGCTGCCAAGCTTTTCTAGTATGTGTTACTTCAACGCATTTTCCTGTCAGTTAGAAGCTAGGGGATGTTGAGATTGTCAGAGACTTTCCTAGTGTCTTTCCTGAGAAAGTTTATGGCATTCCACCAGACCGAGGGTGGAAATTTCTATTGAGTTGATGTCGGGTACAATGCCAATTTCTAAGGCACTCTATCGTCTAGCACCAGCCGAGATGAAACAGCTGAAAGATCAAATTCAAGAGTTTCTAGACAAGGGTTTTGTTCGTCCTAGTTTTTTTATTTGTGAAGAAAAAAGATGGTAGTATGTGACTCTACATTGACTATAGAGACTTGAACAGAGTCACCATCAAGAATAAGTATCCCTAGCCTAGAACTGATGATTTACACGATTAGTTACAAGGAGCTTCGATTTTCTCGAAGATAGATCTTCGTTTAGGATACCATCAGCTGAAGGTGAAGGAGTTTTATGTTCATAAGACGGCTTTTAGGACTCGATATGGGCACTACGAGTTTATGGTGATTCCATTCAGGTTGACCAATGCGCCAACGATCTTCATGGTTCTTACGAATCGCGTATTTCAGCTGTATCTAGATCAGTTTATAATAGTCTTTATAGATGATATTCTGATTTACTCGAGGGGCAAAGAAGAGCATGGTCAACACTTAAGAACGACAATACAAATATTGCAAGATAGAAAATTATTCGTTATGTTTAGCAAGTACGAGTTTTGGCTCGATAGATTGGCGTTCTTAGGCCACATTATTTCAAGAGATGGAGTTGAGGTCGATCCCAGCAAGGTCGAGGTAGTTGGAGAGTGTCCAGTACCTAAAAGCATGACCGAGATCCGTAGTTTCTTGGGTCTAGCTGGCTACTACCGGAAGTTCATTCAAGGTTTCTCCTCTATTGCGGTACCTTTGACCGCCTTGACAAAGAAGAATGTAAAGTTTATTTGTGAAGCAAGCTTTGACTTCAGCGCCGGTTCTATCGATGCCGGCGGGGCAATGAGAGTATATTCTCTATGCGGACGCGTCAAACTTTGGTTTAGGCACGGTCTTTGTTGGAACATTTCATGTTCGCAATCTTGATTTTTTGATATTAACAGAAATTGTTTATTTGTTTCTAATCAGTTTACCTAAGTGCGCATAAATTGAAACTGATCAGGCTTCGAACTGATCAGTTACCTAGCTTAAACTGAAGCTACTTAGACGCAAACTGAAAGCGTCAACTAATTGATTGAACTGATAAGAGACGTTATTTTATGATAACCTAAGCTATCAAGATGCTAACTTAAACCAGCTGTGCACAAAGGTAAAAAAGCTATTGTATGGTCGAGGTAAGATAAGAGACGTTGCAGCAGCGCTTAAAGCCAAATGTTTCAGATATCTATTTGGCTGAACAAATTCAAACTACAACGGCTTCATTCACTAAGTCTCACGATATGTTCAGCCAAACACCTATAAATAGAAGCCGAAGCTCAGTGAAGACTAGGATGACAGTTGACGAGTGAAAAGATAAAATAAAGAGAGGGCACACATAATGCTTATCAGCTTAGTTTAGAAGCTTATTTCCCTTAGTGTGTGAGAACACTTTCAGGTTGTTTTCACAGATCAGTTCTCGTACACACACATACACACACACCATCACTCAAATTCCATCTTGCACAAAGACGTAAAACATGTGTATGTAGTCTTTGGCACACAGAAGTTAAACAAGTGTTGGTTAGAAGGTGATGCGTTCGGTCTAGACTAGGAGTTCAGTTAGGTAGTGGGTAAGTCCTAAGCTGAGTGGATGAAGGTGTTGTATAAATCAAGTTATTCTAGTGAATCCCACCCGAGGTGGTAGAATGGGTGACGTAGGAGCAGTTGAAGTCTCGAACATCCATAAACATATCTTGTGTTATTTTTGTTTAACTATTTGTTTTTGTTTTTAACTGATTTGATCAGTTGAGCTGATATCAGTTCAGTTATCACCATAACTGAATTGATATAAGCTAGAACTTATCCCATGTAATTTTCAGTTATTCAATTGTACAAGATATAAAACCGATTAGTTTTCTTAACGAATGATCATTTCGAGTATTTTCTGCTTAGTTTAAAACCAAACTCAATTTAATTCATCGGTATTTACATTCTTAGACCACGAGCTATTGCAGCTCATTGAGAATATTGTGTTTGAAGTACCCTTGCAGTTGCCCGAACCGATCCAACACTCTTGATGCAGAATGACCGAGTGATAGCTTATGCGTCTAGACAGTTAAAGGTTCTTGAGAAGAATTACCTGACTCATGACCTTGAGCTTGCAGCAGTAGTATTTGCGTCGAAGATTTGGAGACATAACTCATATGGGGAGAAGTGCAAGATTTTCAATGATCATAAAAGCTTGAAGTATTTATTCACTTAAAAAAGTTGATTATGAGGTAACGAAGCTGGTTAGAGTTGGTGAAGGACTACGACTATGATAATAGCTACCACCCGGGAAAATCTAATGTAGTTGCGGATGCTTTGAGTAGAAAGACTGCAGTTATTACTCAATTTTCAGTTCAGAGACCACTGCAATCAGAGTTTCAGTGATTCGAGCTCGCAGTGTATGCTAGGGGCGAGGCCCCTAATCTTTCTGCTATGATAGTTCAGTCGACTCTGAAGGATAGAATCCGAGAAGGTATGAAACGCCGACTACTAAAAATGCTACTAGAATATTTTTTTTGAAAGCTAATACTCGAAAATTATATTGAAATGCATGCATGCAATGCTGCTGAAAATTCACATTTTTAAAATATTAGTAATCAAATAACAAGAAAAATCCTGCAGTTAAAATCCATGACAAATCGTCATCCACAAGCTTACGTTTTAAAAATAAATCCAATATGAAACATGTGAAACTCCTGATAACCATCAACATAATAAAAAGGCATAGTATGAAAAATATCCAGCCACTCCTAATTCAAACATGATGTGCGGAAAATACGGTCCTTTGGTTCGCATGCGCACATCCAACTATGCCTACTCAATCTTTGGCACCTCCAATCTCCTGATCAATATGTTCACCTACATCATTCACAGTTAGTGAGTCTAGAGACTCAACACACCTGAAACGTTATAAAAATACATATACGTAGCATGCAATAGTGAAAAGTACCGTAATAAAAATGCATTTCATGATCGTAAAAATCACATGCATAATCATAACCTGTCGAAGCATAAATATTTTCATAATATATCACATCATATCAGCATATACGCGTTCTTTTTTTCTTAATTTGAATTCCGTTCATTAGTTGTGACTTTCATATCATCCTGTCAGTCGTTGGATTCATCTACGTGTAACCATGGTACCGGTGGCGGGGACATCATCGTCAGCATTACCTATCCACTGAGCCCTAACCTTACATGTCTTCGTGTCATTGTATTAGTCATAACCAACTATCATCCTTCAAAACATGTCATCATATTCACCACTTAATAAAACCATGAATATACGTACATTTTTCCTTAAAATCAAGCATCCAACGTATTTTTCTTATTTTCATGAAAAGTAATATACGTGATAACATAAACATTAAAAAATTTCAAATTGTGTTTAGGGCAATGTATGGACTAAAAACACGACCCACGTGCAACATGACCATTTTGCCCCTGGAAACCCTAATTGACCATTTTAGCCCTGGACCTCTAAATTTCGACCCGAAGCCAACCAAACACCTCAAAAAATATTTATAATCATGTCATAGACGTAAAATTGAGTCTTTTTCAGAACTTACACGATTCGTTTTAAAACTTGGACTGGGGTTCCAGTTTTAACTCGAATCAACCCGAAACTTAACCAAATCTTCCTAACATAAAACATATACTAATATCATAAATCATACCTAAAATCCTCTAATTCGAGCCTCCTAAGGTCCTCAATACCTTGCTACAACTTATTGAATTTTTCTGCACTAAGAACGACCGAAAACCTAGTGCACCATGGTTCTAAATTTCCGATCCTAGCTCAAGACCGAGCGGACCAGCGTCTAACCAACTATACTGGGACCAAGTTCGAACTCAAGAGAATCTCCTTGACCAATCCTAGATAACCCTACTACACAAAGTTGTAGCCTCGTTCATTACCCCTCGATGCCCCTCCGCAACAAGACAACCAAGACACCCCTAAATCTAACTCCTTCGACCGACTCCTAGACCACAACCAGCTGTTCATGGCCCTCTCCCAGTCCTTTCACGGACCCAATAGGGTTAGCTTCTTGGTTGGAATCGAGCCATGCACGGCTGCACACCCAACACCTTCGATCTCACCATACCCGTGCCCAAGAAATATCAATAAATCGATCAGCCCTCACAACTCTCGACCACTAGCTGACTCCAGCCCCTTGACATCCTACATCTTGACGTCAATAGCCTAACAAACCATAGCCACAGCAACCCCTTGCAAATAAGTCAAGAAAACGTGAGATATATGCATGAACATACGTATATCATGACAAACCGAAGTAAAAAATGTTTTAACATGAAAGGACCGAGCCACCTTCATACACGACACACATATCATCATATATAAAACATGAATGTTGAGAAAAAAAGGATAAATGGCGTGCCTTAATGTTTACGTGCTCAAAAACTTGAAGATACGCGCGTAGGGCTTGCAACGGAGAAGCGGGGAAGAAGATTTCCTGAAAACAATGGAGGAACTCGAGAATGGCTGCTGTAATTTTCAAAAAAAATTGATGTTTCAGCTATGGGGTGGGCGACCAAGATGTAGGTTAGGGTTAGGGTTAGAGTGTGGAGTGTTTAAATGGTATACTAAAGCACTAATGGGCCCTTAAATAAAAATTAAAGGAATTAAAAAGGATTTGGGCCCATCAAGCAATAAAATAAACCTTCGTTTATGTATGTTTTTGAAAATATTGCCCGAACACTCAAAAGTCCTTCGACTCGATAAAATTTGCATACCGGTTTAAAATATGGCCCGACGAGTAAAAATACCCAACTCAGGCCCATTTTCAAAATTCTTCCTTAAATACATCATATATTAAATAATTAAAAATAATTATTCAATAAATTTTTTTTTTACCTGATTATCCCTGGTCTCTGTTACTCGTTCGAACGCGGAATGCAACTTAAAACTCTAATGAATGAAACTTTTAAATAAACATGAAATAAACATCTATCTTTGCTATACTAATGCAAAAAAATGCATAAAATTCATTAAATACATATTTTAAATAAAACCCTATATTGCATGTAGTCGGGTTATGTAGTTCGAATATCCTTGACATTACAGTTCTCCACCCCTTAAATTGAAATTCGACCTCAAAATTTAAAACGTACCGAATAACTTCGGGTAGCGACTCCTCATCTCGGTCTCTGTCTCCCAAGTAGCCTTCTCCTCGGAATGATTCAGCTACTTGACTTTGACCATGTGGATCACCTTGTTCCGGAGCCTCCCTTCAGCCTATCCAATATCTGAGTGGGTATCTCCTCGAAAGACAGGTTTGGTGTCAGCTGAAGTGGCTCATAGTTTAGCACATGCGAAGGATTCGACATGTAATTCTGCAGCATAGAGACATAGAACACATTATGAACTCCCGCCAGATTTGGCGGTAATGAAACTCTGTAAGCGAGTGTCCAAACTCTCTCCAGGATCTCAAATGGTCCTATGTAACTAGGACTGAGTTTTCCCTTCTTCCAAAATCTCATCACGCCCTTCATCGATGCGACCTTCACGAACACATGATCCTCTATGGAAAACTCAATATCTCTGCGTCGCTGATCTGCGTAACTCTTCTACCGGCTCTGCGCGATCTTCATTCTCTCTCAGATCTTGACCACTAACTCTGCAGTCTGACTGAAAATATCCGGCCCAACTTTTCCCTCTCTCCTACCTCATCCAAATAAACTGGTGATCTACACTTGCTCTTGTACAATGCCTCATATGGAGCCATACCGATCGATGCATGATAACTATTGTTGTACGTGAACTTCATGAGATGTAACTTCCGCTCCCAGCTACCCTAGAGGTCGATTATGCAAGCTATAAGTAGGTTTTCCAAAATCTGAATCACCCTATCTAATTGTTCGTCGGTCTGAGGATGGAAGCCAATACTGAATAGTAGCTTAGTACCAAATTCCTTTTGTAGACTCTTCCAGAATGCAGACGTGAATCTCGAATCCCTGTCGGACACGATGGACACTGGAATCCCATGCAGCCTGACTATCTCTCTTATGTACATCTCTGCGTACTAAGTCATGGTGAAAGTCTTCTTGATCAGTAGGAAATGTGCAAATTTAGTGAGCCGATCAACTATCACCTAAAATGGCATTATATCCTCCAATCGTCCTGGGAAGCCCTTGTTAGAGTAGGTGCCCGTGGAGCCAAGTGTTGGCCGAGGGTTCATGTTGAAACTCTATGTATAAACAATTATTATTTTAATAATATTTGAAATTATTGTTTTTGTACATCTTTATCTGTATATCCACGCTTGTTTCAAATATAAAGTCCTTGAATATATAAATAGTAGAAAGAATATGAGATGCTCATATGATGAGTATCATGAAACTCATATTTGCAAAACTGTATATTCTAAACAGTCCTAGTCGATTCAGCTGACGTTAAGAAGTATAAAGGCCGCTCGAGTTTGAGACTAGTATCTGCGATGTGAGTACCATGTTTCATCAGTAGGGGACATTGTGATTTCCGAGCATGGAGATAGGTGCTCCTTGTAGAGTGCACTGAACAACCCTCCATAAAGGACTTTCTAAGTGGTTCTTACTTATCGAATGGAAACGTCCTAGTTTTTGGTTGTACACCATTAGTCATTTTGACTCGGGACAACATTGAGACTCTATATGCTAGCATTGCACTTTGACTTGTTTACCGACTCTCATGGATCATCAGGTGGCAAGGTTGGGTGTTTTGTCGAAACATATAGGAGTCGATGCATTGTAGTCAGGGATTCACCACTTACCTTCGGGTATGTATATCCTATGTGATCACACGTATATGTAGTTTGAAATCTCTGATCAGAGTGTTGGTTTTAATTATGAAATGGATTTCATATATTACACCATCGATGCAACTACGACATGACATATAGTATCGATTCTTTGAAAGTTCTCGATATACCAATAGTTGTCGAATCGGTCGGGATATATGAGATGAAGGGACCGTACTGTACGCTAACCATAATTGATTAGTTCTTGCAGGCACTAACATTTGATACCTAAGGAATCATGTAAGCGATGCTGCTAGGCGTTTAACATGATTGGTTGGATACTATCAAACTCGAGTTCTGACGTTCTTATTATCAAGGAGTTGATAAGTAAGAATGGAGAATTTGGGGTATGCTCATATAAGGACATTTTTAGTCCCGAATAACTTTGAGATGTGAACCCACGACTAGTTGTATCATTGAACCATTGAGGGCCACAGAAGTACTATCTCCCTAGATCCCGTTGAGAAAAAAAAATAGTTCAATGTGTTGAATGGCTTATAAAATAGTTTAAAAGCGCTAACGAAAATTGAAGTATGACTTCTATGAGAGGATTATTAGGAATGTAACTTGTAATTTGTGGAAGTGTTCCTAAATTAAAAGTTGGGCCAAATAAATAATGTATTTTAAAATTGTGATTTTCATAAACATTATTATGGACTAAATTAAATTAATTCAAGTGTTGAATTAATTAAACAATAGTGGACCTAATAGAGTCCAAGTAATTAAATTAATTCAAGTGTTGAATTAATAAAATGACATTGGGCCTTGTAGAGCCCAATTAGAAAAAATTATTCAATTAGTGGGCTTGAGTAAAATCTAGTAAAGTTTAAATGCTCTCAAATTGTTTGAGATATTAAAATAAAAGTCCATGGGCCTTGTAATTGTTACAAGCCCAAACAAATTGCATGTTTGGAAGGTGAAGGGTTGGAGGCAAATTTTGTGTTAATGGCATGGCATGCACATGAAACTTTACACTTTACACTTTTTCAAGCAACAAAAAAATACCATCCCTTCTCTCCTAATGCATGACGGCCGAAACCCCTTAACACTTTCTCGCTTTTTTTGCTTCTTCAACTCTTGAGGATAACACAACCTTCGCAAAGAAAAATCCTCTAGTTTTTCTAGTGCAAAATTAGAGAGGATTTTCCTAGTTGGTGGTGAGCTTGATTTTTGAACAAGGAGTGCTCAAACGAGGCTTGTAGATTTGTCTACCCATTGAAGAGCTAAGTTGTTTAACAACTTAGTTGGAGCCATCATCAATCCTTTGTGATTGATAAGTAAATATTTCTAAACACACTATGAATGTCATTTTTGTGTTTTATGTTATTTTCTACACACTATATGTAGGGGTGCTCGTTTTTCTTAAAAAAAAATTGTTTTGTTACTTTCGTTGCGTATCCGAGCATCGTAACCGATCCGTTTTCAAGTGGTATCATGAGCTAAGGTTATTATTTTGTATATAAAATAAAAGATTTATATTGAGAAACTATTTCTAACCACATGATAAATTTGTCGCAAAAAATTAAGGCCGATTTTGTGAGGAAACGGGCAGCATGTTGCTGTCCATTTCGGGCAGCCCGAACTCCACCCCCCTATTTTTTTTTATGCATGTTGGCTGGAATCCGGCGACGGAGCTCCGGCAACGGCGATGACGACTAGGGTTTCAAAAAGTGTTTTGGAATATCAAAGTGTCATGGGCCTTGAGTTGTTGGGCCATTAGATGGCTAACACAATTTGTGAATTTAAATGGATTAAAACGTTTTTTTCGAAAAATGTTTTATTGGGCTCTTAAGTTTAAATCCACAAAATTTGTATATATATTTTCTCATAAAATAAATAATTGAAGTTGGACTATAATTATTTATAGTAATTTGTGTTTTACAAGAAATTCAGTTATAAATAAATTAATTAGAAAGTAAACAAAGGAGTTTGTTTACTTTGTTGATTTAGTTTATAATCGTGGCAGTTAGTGATTGGATCAAGATATATAATATTAGATCAATTGATTATTGTGATAATTAATTGATGGTGTATGATATGTGATATTATGTATGAAGGATGATCAAAAGCCCAATTTGCTAGGTGTATGCTAGGATATTTTGTGTTGAATGATTATAATAATTATCAATTTATAAGTGGGCTTGGTTTATAGCACATTCCCACCCCATGAGATGTATCTCTATTTGCCATGGATATTTATTTGTAAATATTAGTATAGTGGAAGATCAAGATTGGAAGATGGTGTCCTTGATGATTATGAAGATCGAAGACATGTAAATATTGGAAGCTTATCTAGTTGTGCATTTGCATCCCATGCATTCCCTATGATTTGACCTAGGCCCGTGTTTGGCTCACACGGGCCATTAGTATTGGGGCGATTGATCATCCATGTTAGTTTATTGTTTATAATATATGCATGATATATTATAAACAATGAGTATTTGTTTTATTATTATTATAATAACAAAGTTGCATGAATCCGACAAACATACGATCAAACATGAAGAGCTTTTAGATAAAATTAATGATGAGACCTTTCAAAATTAAAACCCTCATTTTGAATAAGATTCAAAATTAATATTAAGCCCGAAAAGGAGAACTATAAAGGTTTTTTATAATTTCCATGTCTTCCATCGACAATGGGTGCATGATGAACGCTGCCCGTGCTTGGGACTCGGCTCATATTATTGCGGGAGCCCTGGACACCGTAAAGCTATGACATCCATTGACATGGTGATGTGAACTACGTGGAAATCTCTTGATTTCGGCTCATATTATTGAAGGAACTCATTGCGACCGTCCATTAAGGTTCAATATCGATGGGTAAGGCTTGACACATGAAGATGAATGACGTCATATTATTGGGTCGTAATCATACGTGAGACAAAAGTTTACGTAAAGAGTTGCATGGAGATGCAATTGGAAACTAAATTTTAGAAATTATGAGTGTCTGATATTATTCGGGATAATAATTTTCTAATTGGAAATTACGTACCTACCGAGGAAAGGAGTTTCCCGTTTTCACTAGAGGGTAGTGAAAAATGTCAAAACAGTGGGATGGAAAATTTATGAAGCAAAAGTCCATACTTTATATCTTACTAAATATTTTAAAATAGTCATTAACATTTATATATTTTTACTTTCAGTACAAATTTGACAATGTCTTCGATTCGTAACCCATTATCTACAATACTCGACAAACACGTTTTAACTGGACCTAATTACCTCAACTGGCTAAGAAACCTGAAAATCGTCTTGAATTCAGAAAGGATAGCATACACACTTACCGAGTCGCCCTTTGTCGAGGCTCTGACTATCTGGACTTTTGAGGAATTGCAGATTAACAAGGACTGGTGTGACCATGACGTGCGAGCTAAGTGTTATATGTAGGCTTCTATGAATGATGAGCTGCAGAGGCGTTTTGAGGATGCAAAGAGTGCTGCTGACATTCATTTGCTTCTTAAGGACCTCTTTGGTGAGCAAACTCGACCTCTTAGGCATGCTACCGTCAAGGAGCTGAGATGGGGCTTCGGTCCATGAGCAAGGCCTAAAGATGATTGGGCTTGTGGACAAGCTCGTTGGCATGGATCTTACATTGTCCTTCGGAGTTGACCACCGAAGTGTTGCTCTTGTCACTGCCTAGCTTATTAGATCCTTTTGTTGTGAATTTCAACATGAAAAAGCTAGAGCCTACCCTTGAGGAGTTGGTGAACATGATTGTTACGTTTGAATCCACCATCAAGAAAGAGAAGTCAGTTCTTTATGTGGGTTCATCATCTGGTATGAAGACTAGTCCACATGGGAAGGTAAATAAGCGTTCTTTCCAACGTCCAGAGAAGAATGTGCCCTTGAAGAGGCAAGCTCTGATTCTCGTTGTGGCAGCCACACCAGTTAAGGCTGACAAGACTGCTGATGTATGTCATCACTGCAAGAAGCCTGAACATTGGAGGCGTAACTGAAGAGAATATCTTGCCCAGAAGGGTTCTGGAAATGGTATGTTCTATATTGAAGTAAACATTTCAATTAACTCTACTTTCTAGGTATTGGATACCGATTGTGGCTCACATCTCTGTAATGATTTGCAGCTGATGGGAAGAAGTAGGAGACTAAGGGAAGGTGAGACCTTCTTGAGGATAGCCAATGGGGCAAGAGTCGCTGCCAAGGTTATTGGAGATGTTTACTTGCTTTTGAACAATGATTTTAAGTTGATTTTAAGAGATGTTTTGTTCGTACCTGATTTGGTGAAAAACATTGTTTCCGTTTCTATGCTTGATAAAGATGCATATTCTTGTTTATTTAGCAAAGGTGTTTGCAACATTTAGAAGAATGAATGTTTAATTGGTACTGGAGAACTTGAAAACGATCTCTATATCTTAAAATTGAAAGATATTCCACTAACCAATGTCCAAGCAATAACAACAACAAACAAACGAAAACAAGATACTCTAAATTCGGCACAATTATGGCATGCTCGATTAGGACATATTTACTAAGAAGGATGAACAAGCTAGTGAGAGTAGGCATGTTTGATATGTCTGTTATTAATTCTCTTACGACTTTTGAATCTTGTCTGAAAGGAAAGATGACCAAAATTCCCTTTAAGGGCCATGTGAAGCGAGCCAAAGTGTAATTGGATTTGATCCATACCGATGTGTGCGGTCCGCTTAGCATCACCACTAAGCATGGACATGCCTACGTCATCACCTTTATCGACGATTTTTCGAGGTATGGGTATGTGTATTTGATGAAATAAAAATTTGAAACCTTTTAAAGGTTCAAAAAATTCAAAAGTGAAGTAGAGAAAAAGTTGGGACGAAGAATCAAGTCACTTTGATCGGATCGAGGTGGTGAGTACTTGAGTGCCGAGTTCCAAGAGTATCTTAGGGAGAATGAGATTCTCTCGTAGTGGGCTCTGCCTACTACACCGCAGTTGAATGATCTTTCGGAGTTTCTTAACAGGACTTTGATGGACATGGTTCGGTCTATGATGGGGTTCACAGAGTTTCCGCCATCCTTTTGGGGATATGTACTTGAGACAACGGCACTGTTGTTGAACAATGTCTATTCAAAGGCAGTTGATAAGACACCATATGTGATATGGATGGGTAATCCTCCAAATATTCTTATCTTAGAATATTGGGATGCCATGCTTATATTAAGCAGACAGTGGGAGATAAATTGGATATTTGATCCATTTTAAGTTAATTTGTGGGATATCCAAGGAATTCAGTTGGATATTATTTCTATCATCCCCTAGAAAAAATGTGTTTGTTTCTAGGAATGCAACCTTTTTGGAAAAAGAATTTCTATTGGATAGAAAAGGGGAGATGATAGAACTCGAAGAGGTTCGAGAGACAACCACAATTTAAGAAACCACACCCGAAGAGCAAAGAGAGGAGATACAAGCTCTTAGAAGATCCGAGAGAGCCTCGAGACCACCTATGAGGCATGGTCTGCTTCTTGAAGAGGGCCATGATGAGCCTAACCATGGATGTTATCCATTAACCTTCAAGGAAGCGTTATCTGATGTCGATTCATCCAAGTGGCTTGAAGCAATGGAATTTAAGATAAATTTCATGCATTCGAACTAATTGTGGAATCTCGTTGATCCACCTGAGAGAACTGTTCACATAGGGTGTAAATGGATTTACAAGAGGAAACTTGGGGCGGATGGGAAGGTATTGACCTTCAAGGCACGATTGGTTGCAAAAGGATATACTCAAAGACAACGAGTTGACTTTGAGGAAACTTTTCTCCAGATGCAATGTTCAAGTCTATAAGGATATTGCTGGCCATAGCTACATGGTATGACTATGAGATATGGTAGATGTATGTCAAGACAACCTTTTTTAATGAAGATATTAAGGAAAAGATTTACATGTCTCAACCTGAAGGGTTTACATCTGTCGGAAGTGAGCATATGGTATGCAAACTTCAAATCTATTTATGGTCTAAAGCAGGCATCTAAGAGTTGGAACATCGAATTCGATAGTACAATCAAAGAGTTTGGTTTTACTAAAAATCCTGAGGAACCTTGTGTGTATAAGAAGGTCAGTGGGAATGCTGTGACATTCCTGGTGCTTTATGTTGATAACATTCTAATCATTGGGAATGATGTAGGGATGTTACAATCAACTAAAATATGGTTAGCGAGTAAGTTCTCGATGCAAGACTTGGGTGAAGCATATTTTGTATTGGGAATACAGATCTATAGAGATAGATCGAGAAGATTGCTTGGTCTCACCCAGTCCACATACATTGATACCATCGTTAAGTGGTTCTCGATAGATGAGTCCAAGAGAGGACATCTACCAATGTGTCATGGCGTGTCCCTATACAAGTCTATGTCTCCCAAGACTGATGCAGTGATAGCGGCGATGACACACATTTTGTATGCATCTGCAATTGGTAGTGTCATGTATGTGATGATATCTACACGTCTTGACGTGGCTTATGCACTAAGTGTAGTGAGTAGATATCAATCGAACATTGGTCTTCCACACTGTAAAGCTGTGGAAAACATCCTCAAGAATTTGAGAAGGACCAGTAAGTTGTTCTTGGTCTATGGATGTAGAACCCGAAAATCAGATTACGTATAAGACATGCATAATTTCTATTATTTAAATTAAAAATGAATATTTTACATATATAT
This sequence comes from Primulina eburnea, assembly GCF_022965805.1. Lineage (NCBI taxonomy): Eukaryota > Viridiplantae > Streptophyta > Magnoliopsida > Lamiales > Gesneriaceae > Primulina > Primulina eburnea. The sequence goes on along the minus strand of NC_133103.1, from coordinate 29,252,031 downwards.
GAAGTGTTTTAATTATTTTAAAAGTAGAGGTTTAATTTTATCTTTTTAGGATAAATACGCGAGGTCGGACTGGAGTTTGGAGATTTGAGATAATATTAATAATAAGAAAATATTCCTAAATTTAATTTAAGGCAAGGAATAATTTAATTTAAAGAAATAAAATGTTTTAGAATTTATTTAATTAATTAGAGCTAAGTTGGTAAATAAATTCTTTTAGATTCAATATTTAATTAAAGCTTAATTTAAAATATGTAAATGGGGGATGAATTAATCTAGGTATAAAATAGTCAAGAAATTAAACATAACATTTAAATACTTGAATTTGAGGTCAAGCATGCCATGAAAAATTCTAAGCAAGATTCTAAACTAAATTAATTTGTTAATACATTAAAATATATAATGAGTGTATTAAACATTAAGAAGTTAAAATATAAGCCTTAAACAATATTATACCATGTCAAAAGCTAGTAATAATTTCGGCCAAGTCATTTTTTAGGAGTGATAACTCCTCATTCAAGTCCCCTAAATGACCTTCACAATGAATGCAATTCCTCACATTTAAATTCAACAGTTATTATTAAATTCAATCCTATGATACACATTAATCTTACTCAAGCCACTACCCTAGCAAACCAACGTGCTTATGCAGTAAAAACATGAATAAAACCATCGACTAACATAGGAATGAGAAGCAATTCATAAGCTATTCAACTTCTTGCACTTGTAACTCTCCACTAAATGCACTTCAAGACCCCTTTAACACCTCCTATATTATACACCTCCATCCCTAACATCAACTACACCCTTACATTTGAAATCACTAGAAAGAAACAGCAGTTTAATCGTGTAAGAACAGCACAAGAACAAGAAAGGAAATCCAACTCGGTTCCGTCCCGTCGTGTCGTCGTATTGATTTGTTTTCTTCAAAACAAATTCCAGGCATGTATATATTATTCCTTTGCTTTACAATCAAGTTATATTAGCTATTTTAAATCAATATATGTTCATAAATCAAGTGACAAAACCATTTTTGACAGCAACACTTTTGAAAAAAAAATCTGTACAACACCTAGGCATTTGGGTTGTGCTTCACGGTTGCAGTAATCTTGTTGGTTTCGGGAGTGTTTCGTTTTCAAGGCAACCAAGTCTGCTGTTAGAAATGAATTAGAATGTGTTAGGATGTTACTGGTCCGTTGGTTTACACCCACACACTCACAAATAAAGGAATGACAACAACATTTTCAAAACTAAAGATTTGAGCTTCGTTTTTGGTTCTTGGGTGGTTAAGGGAAGTATTCGAATCTTGGTTGTCCCAAGGACTGTAGCCATGGTTAGAACCCTCCCTTAACATGTCTAGGACGTGACCAAGGTGTCCTTTCCAAGCTTGGTACACGGATCCTTCAGAATTTCACAACAACAACACGAATGCATTTCGGTTTCTTCAAATTCTGTGTATATGCCCTTTCGGTTTTTGGATGTTGTGTGGATTACGGTGGATCCTAGCCTGTAACCATGGTTCATACAACACTTCATCATGTATAGATGGAGCCATGGTTGATGAAATGGCTACTGGAACGACCCACGACAGTAAAACAACTCAATTCATTTCATTGCACATATTTGGTGCACTCGGTTGATACATTCAGATGTCTTAGGTAATGGCGTGGGTTGTGGTTGGCTTTTAGCCCTTAGCCATGGTCCAAGCCAAGCCTTAGAATGTTGGTAAGAGTCTCTGGTTGGTTGTTCAAGCCCTTGGTCATTAAATTTCAGAATTTCCCCTCAAATACACAAGCTGCTCCTGCTGTAATTTGACAGCAACTTGCTGTTTGGTTCATGAGGTTGGTTTGAGTTCTTGGCTGGCTTTTAGCCCATGGCCTTGGACTGAACAGTGCCTCAATGAGTTAAGAAAGTCATGTTTTTGGCCGTTCGTGATTCGGTTGAGTTTAGAGGTCGTACGAGAATTTATGATGAAAGGTGCCAAAATGACTCTCGAAAGTGTGTTTTATGTTTTTGGATTCCTTTCACCCATTTTCGTGTTTTACAGTTATTATGCATAGTTTTCAGTATGTTTGGGTATTTTTAATCATGGTTAAACGTCGGTTTAATGTTGGTTCGGGTTGGTACGAAGCCATGGTTAAAAATCAAGTTGTTGGTCCGAATCGTCTCGTTTTTTGTTCTATTATTAAAATTTTGTCAAGTTAAGATTTATTGCATGTGTCACATACTAGAAGTAAGTCGCAGCAAGCCTGGGAACGATCCAACTCATCCGGTAAAAATAAGGTTATAATTATATTACGTGCATAAAAATATAAAATTTTTATTTTTGAGATATATGCTATATGTCTTGTGGCCACCTTATGCTTATGGGTTTGGAAGTCGGTAGGCGCAACCGAAGACCTCTCCGCCCGGTGACTTACGACCGGTTATGATTATGTATGGGTACGGACATCCAGTCCAAGGGCTGTGATTGATCTCTACCGCCCAGTATACTGTGGTTTAGTCTGATCAGGCGCTTATGCTATGTTATGGGCCCATTGCTTAGAAACATTATCTCTACCAGAAAATTATGATATGTTATGACAGAGCTCTATTGAGCAAAGCTTTTACGTATGATTTTTAGATATGCACGTAGTTATAATTATTCACGATACGATTTTCACCATGCGCTTTACGATACGTTATTTTTACGTTACATGCGATTTTATGATATATTTACTTGTTATTCACGATATATACATGTTGAGTCTTTAGACTCACTAGACTTGATTGTTGTAGGTATTGATGAGGCCGAGACCGCGGGCGGAGACCAGTGAGCGATCTTGCGACAGCAGTAGTCAACCCGAGGACCTCATGATTTAGTTTATGCACTTTTTATTATTCAAACTCAGTTTTAATACGTTGGATTATTTTAAATTGATGTTTACGTTGGATATTTTTAAATTGTTGGTTGAAAACATTATCCGCTTCCGCTGTTATTTTAAAGTTAAAAATTATTTACATGTTTATTTTAATTAAATGAGACAAGGTAATTATTTATTTAGAAAACTTTTAATAATTCCGCAAAAATTATGAATACAAAATACGGGCCTTTATAGTTGGTATCAGAGCCTATGATCTTGTAAAGGGTTGTACTACTACTGCTCTCGAGAAGCTCATGAAGTCACGTCTTCGGTCTATAAGTTTTACGATTACGCATTTCGTTTGAAGCATGAAATATTTTACATCATGATTGCATGAAATATTTTATGTCAAGATTGTGATTATGCAATATTTACTTAAATTTAAAGAAAATAGTGGAATTATGCATGTTGGTTACGTATGGGTTATAATGATGGAACAACATGCCTCCTAGACGCCGTGTTGGACGCCCGAGAGGTGATGATGAGCGTCGTCATGAGAACGGTGAGGATCAGAGACAAAGGGAGAACGAGGAGAGAGATATACCACCACCCCCTCCACCAGACATGAAGCCCAGATGCTAGCTGGGATGACTCAGTTCTTCGCACAATTCGCGGGGAACAATGCAGTGGGAGCCAGACAGACGGGACCAGAGGCTATCTATGAGCGGTTCATGAAGATGCGACCAAAGGATTTCTTAGGGACGTCCGATCCTATGGCCGCTGAGGGATGGATTAAGTCCCTTGAGGTTATTTTTGGGTTTATGGGGCTCGAAGATGGAGACAAGGTTCGTTGTGCGACTTATCTATTGGGAGGAGACGCTCGCCTGTGGTGGGAAAGAGCATCTGTGGTTTTGGATTTGACTACTTTGAGTTGGGCTCGCTTCACAGAGGTATTCTACTTGAAATAATTTACTGAAGAGGTGCGTTCCAGATTGACCAAGGAGTTCATGACCCTGAGGCAGGGGGATTTGACAGTTACGGAGTTCATCCGTAAGTTCGAGAGGGGATGTCATTTTGTACCCCTAATTGCTAATGATGCTGGAGCCAAATTGAGGCATTTTCTGAATGGGCTGCGGCCGATCTTGCGCCGTGATGTTAGGGTGGCTGGCCCTACTACCTATGATGTTGCTGTTTCCAGAGCTCTAGCGGCAGAGCAAGACCAGAATGATATTGAGCGCGATCGCAAGGGTAAACAGCCATTTCAGGCACCACACGGTCCTCCTCATTCACAGCATCAGAATAAGAGACATTTCCACGGTCCACCCAAGAACAGAGGGCCGCAGCAGCAACCGCAGGGACTAGCAGTCCCGAGGACAGTGGAGTATCCAGTCTGTGCCAGGTGCTCACGTCGTCATGCTGGGCCTTGTATGTATGGTTCGGGAAAGTGTGAGAACCCGGAAATTTGGACGAAAGCAAATCAAGTACATAATATGAAAATTACTTAAAATAAGTTCAGCAATTCTCGTTTCAACCAAACAACTTGAATAATAACTTAAATTTTATCAAATTTAACTCGAAAAGGTAGATTCTAAGCTCGAGGAATAGTTCACTGGCATGCTAAGCTGCAACTAACCGCATTCATCGAAGAGTTTTCACGGGAGGAGTAAAACCGCAGCTCAAGGACGCAAACTTCCAGCTCGAAGAAGCTCAACCAAGCTTGTCCTAACAAGACCATAAAGGGAGCTAAAAGATGAACTAAGGGTTTGGACAAATTAAGTATGTAAGAAATGACTTTTGAGTTAACCCATGAAGGAGCTGCGGGAGGAGCTATGGGCTAGGACACCTTTATTTTGTAGGAGATGGCTCTTGGTGCTTGGCATGGAGCTTGACCACATTGATGGCAACATTGAAGGCATTTCTTGGGGACCAAGTGGTCGACCATGGGGCATGCCAAGGGGCAATATGTGGCCTATAAATACTAACCCAAAGTTGAAGGAAAGGTGCTCCAAAACTCAAGTCAAGTTTCGGCTCTTCCCTCCCCCTCACACTCCTAAATTTCGGCCAAGCAAGGAAAAGAAAGAGAAGGAGATTTCTTTCAGTACAGAGTTTCTATCCAGTGTCAGAGTGCTGCTCGATCGAAGACAGTAATTATTGGAGTTACGCCGAAGTGCTGTCGAATTTTTGAGAAGAAGCTTCGTATAAGAAATTGTAAGTGGTCTTTTGTTATGTACTTCGTTTGTATTTTAAACCTTGATATAAATAATGTGACATGCATGAATGTGTGTCTTCTTTTTTGAAAACCATGATGCCTATCTGTTTAAAATTTCGATCGATTATATGTTTCTTTCACGCTTCGAATTTCTTTGATTCCGCTGTGTCTGTTGAAAGCTCTGAAATCTGAAAATTCTGATAAGTTCTGTCTGATAAGTTCTGTCTGTAAATTCTGAAATATTTGTTACACTGTTACGATTCAATTTGAAATGGGACGAGAATTGTGATTCTGTCTGGCCCCCAATGGTGGGTATAAAACCATTTCTGTGTGGCCCCCAATGGTAGGTAGAAAACAATTTCTGTCTGGCCCCCAATGGTGGGTATAAAACCATTTCTGGCCTCACCCCTTAGAGGAGTAACATATTGGGGACAATTTGACCATGGAAATGAGATGAGTAACAGTGTTCTGTTTGTTCTGATATGATCTGTTTCTGAACTGTTCTGAGAAATCTGTTTCGTTCTGAAATATCTGTCTCATGTCGTTTCTGTTACGATAAGTTAAGTAGTAAGAATTGAAAGATTGTTAAAGAATTGTTTTAAAGACTTATGATCTATATGTATCTTTGGAAATCGATCGATCCCCCCACTTGCTGAGTGTTTCCCAAAACACTCACCCCTTACAAATTTCAGATAAGAATGAGGAGCAGATTGATGAGGAGGAGCACGAAGCTTTTTGGGGATGGTGAATCAATGATCGATAGCAAGCTCAAGATTTCATAATTTTATTTTGAATTCGTTCTGAAAACTCTGATGTAATCTTCATTTTTTTGTTATTGTAAAACAATATTTAATTTATTGAAAAGACTGGTTTTCGGCAATTTGATACGAGGCTTAATTGTTTTCAAGTAATTGTTAAACAATGCCGGATGTCACAAACGCTTCAGACTCGTTGCGTGACATTTAAGTGGTATCAGAGCCGTCAGGTTCATAATCCCGCTGGGATTTTGACAGACAAAATTTGGCGAAGCCAAATTTTGGCAAAAGCCTAGTGTATCTCAATTCGAGTTCAACTTCCATCTAATCCTGAAGTCTAACTTTCATCCGTTTCCTAAATTTCGAATAGACTTCAAAAACTTATCCCTTCAATCGTTCTGAAAGACCTTAGTATCGAAAATTTTCCACGATCGCTTTGTTTCTATTATTTGTGCTTTTCCACCCTTTATACGATTATGATGTTTTACCTTCCATTTTTATCCTAGGAAATGGCTGCCCCTCGTACTCGCGCACATGCTGCTCTCCGTATGCGTCAGCTTACCATCGATAACCACGCTAGGGAAATAGCAACTTTAAAGGCGCAACTGGCCAAGGAGAAATTGGAAAGGCAAGAGCTTAATGAGATTAGACACCTGCTGGAGTCGTACGTACAACGACTCACTCATCATTTGGATGTGGTTGAAAGTCAAATGCTAGAGATACCGACGAATTCGATTCGCTTCGCGCGCTTGGTCTCAATAAACAAGGATTTACTTGAGAGGATAGAGACAGAGAAGGATCGCGCTGCTCAGGCCCGTCTGCGACATGAGGAGTTCATCGCCAGGCAGGATCGGTACATTTCGAAGATCCACGGAGCTATGGACATGCTTCAAGACCAGAACAACTACCTACATTCAGTGATAGAGAACATGGAGGAAGAAGAAGTAGCACCGATGGAGGTGGATGGAGACGACAGTGCCAGTGACAGCGATGATGGGGAGATGTTCGATTAGACTAGCATTATAAAATATTACATTGTAGCAAATTTGTGGCTAAGAAACTATTATGTGAATCAAATTATTTTGAAACTTTCTACTTACTTTTTGTTATTAACGATTTGACGAGTATCTTATCTATAAAATTTTTTGTATCTTTATAGGAAACCAGTATGGATCTCCCAAGTGTTGTAAATGAACTTCAAAAACAACTTCAGGAAAAGGAGTCAGAAATTAAAATACTGAAAGAAAAGAATGAAAAACTTGAAAGAGATAACTACCAATTAGATGGGAATAACGTGTGCATGGGGGAGGATCTTCAAGAGGCCAGAGTCGAAGAGAAGAAACTACGTGAAGACGTTAGACGATATGCCGCTTATCATCTGGAGTTGGAATGTCAGCACGAAATCACCAAACAAGAGTTGAAGAACACACAAGATAGGATTTTTACGCTTCAAATTCAGAAAGATAGTCTTCTTAAAACCCAACGCCGTCTTCAAGGGCGGATTGAAGAGCAAGAAATCGATGAGAAAGTAAGCCAATCAACAATACAGGAACTGCAAGAACAAGTTAACCACCTTGATCATCAAAATACACAACTGCAGAATTTCATTGAGCATCTGCAAAATGAAATGATCAATATGGAGGAACTAATGGAACAAATGGAAGCGAATCCGGCAGAGGAAGAAGTTAACGAAGCAATAGGGGATGGGGAAGTGATAGATGATTAGAGAGAGAGAGCTCTAGAGTAGGCTTCAATTGTATCTAGAAGTGTTTGATCAATTATTTGACAAGATTGGCTGTATGAAAACTTTTTTTTTACAATTTAATGAAATTATTTCTTTGATTAAATATAGTGGCAAACAAATTAACAAAATACATGTTTATAGGATATGGCAGGCAGACCTCCCCGTCACAACCGTAATCCTCGTGGCGATAATCAAAACAAGAATCCACCGCCACCACCACCCAGGGTGAACCTCAGCCAAGAGGATATGATGGCAATAGCAACTATCATAGCTGCTACATTACAAGGAATTGTGAATCCCCTTGCCAACGCCATACAGCCACCACCTGAACCACAACCCCGTGGAATTAAGTACCATTACGAATCTCTCAGGAGGAACCGAGTTCCGACCTTCGATGGAAACCCAGACCGAGAAGTCAGTCACAACTGGCTTAAAAACGTCGAATCACAACTACACTTACTGGAGGTACCTGAAGAATTGAGAGTAGAAGTGATAGGACTCGTTTTTACGTGTTTTTAGTGTTGGTTTCGAATCGTATTCATACATCATATTAGTTTGTTTTAGTTTATTCTTGCATTTTGTTTGCATTATTTAGCATATGACTGATCTCGTGTGTTTTGTGGTATTTTGAAGGAATGGAACCAAATATGGCAGAAAATGGGCACAACAACGAAGAAGCCTCGCTAGGGCGGTCAAAACTGACCGCCCCAGCGAGCATTCTAGCCTTACCGAGGATATCGAACAGAAGACCTCTCGCTAGGGCGGTCAAAAGTGGCCGCCCCAGCGAGACTAGAGAGAAGGCTCAAAGTTTTTATTCGAGAGTCACTCGCCCCAGCGGTCAAAACCTACCTCCCTAGCGAGTCACGCGATCCAGCAAGATTCTGCGAGATTTGTTTCTATTTTGATGGACTCTATCCAAGACCACTAACCTAATACACGAGATTGGGCGCCTCTGGGAGGATTATTCATCATATTTTCATCATTTTTTCTGGGAGAGAAGGCAAGGAGTAAGGAAGACTTTCGAAGAACTCGAGAATTCCAAGCATCGCAGCCATCTTCCATCGTCATATTTAGTATTTTATTATTCAGTATTTTATTCTCTGGCATAGATTGTTGATTTCTAGTATGAATTTGGTTGGCTAAACTCTAAATTTGTTGGGATTTGAGGGGATCCTACCCGTACTCGTTGTTTAACATTATTTCTTGACGTTTTTACAAGTGATTTGTTTATGCTATTGTTATTTCTTGTTTCAAGCGAAGCCTAGCTATCTTCCTTTGATTATTGCATGTTGTTAACGATGTCGACAGACTAATTAACAATAGGATCGCATAGTATAAACCACGGACTTACAATTTTAGTAGACATACGGAATTGGGTACGTGTCGATAGTGATAGTTCACCCGGATAAAAGCTAGAGGATTCCATAGAACGTAAGGCGATCTTAAACTGTTAAATAATTGAGGACACTTGATTACTGCATGTTTATGATTAGTATTAATATAGCTCGACAGAGTATATTGATTAGTCTAGGGAATTCCGTCGAATGCACGAGTAAGAGTCGAGGGTAATTATTAAAACACGAGTGGTAGGTGAACTGATAATTCCCAACAAAGTCATCTTTCATTTGATTTAATCCAACTTAATCATTGCATTATTGCATACATTCTCTTTGCGCTTTAATTCTTTTAGTTATTTGATTTACATTAGTTTAATTACCAAACCACTTTATCGTTGCTAAAGAAATTTTAATTGAGAATAAAAAATTATTGTAACGCAGTCCCTGTGGATCGATACTCGTATTCACGTACGTTTATTATAACTTGACTATCGTGCACTTGCGATATTTAAATCGAGCTTTCATATATAAAACAAATCTTGGGACCATTCACTGTGCAAGTTTTGCTCGATCAAGTTTTTGGCGCCGTTGCCGGGGACTGTTGATTCACAATTTTTTTATTTTTCATTTAAATTCTTTAGTATTATTTATTTCATTTTTATTTGATACTCTCATTGTGTTGCAGATTTTTCTTGTGGTGCATGCCAAGATCACTTGACGTGGAGCTTGAATTTGACCCTGAAATCGAAAGAACTTTCCGCAGACGAAGACAGCAACAAAGACTCAAAGAACAGATGGAAAGACACGAGCAAGAACGTGGAGAGGAACAGCGTGACAATAGACAAGTTGAGATACCACGTCGCATTCCGATGATGGATTATGCACAACCGTCTCTTGATGGAGCACGTCCAAGCATCGTGAGACCAGTCATCCGAGCTAACCAGTTTGAGATCAAGCCAGCTATCATTCAGATGATTCAAAACACTGTTCAATTTGGGGGAAGTGCACTTGACGACCCAAATTCTCATACTAGCTGACTTTCTTGAAATTTGTGATACTTTTAAGTTTAATGGCGTATCTGATGATGCTGTTCGTTTGCGTTTATTTCCATTTTCACTAAGAGATAAAGCTAAGTCGTGGTTGAATTGTTTACCTGTAGGGTCTATCAATACATGGGAGGATATGGCAAAGGCATTCCTGACCAAGTACTTTCCTCCGTCGAAGACTATGAAGTTCAGAGCCGACATTACTACTTTTGCTCAACATGAGCTTGAGTCACTTTACGAGGCATGGGAGCGCTATAAGGACTTGTTGAGGAGATGTCCCCACCACGAGCTACCTCTCGGGTTAGTTGTTCAAACTTTCTACTACGGTCTGCTTACTTCTAACCGTACTATGATAGATGCTGCTGCCTGTGGTAACTTACTGAGGAAGACGGCTGAGGAAGGATATGAGTTATTAGAGGAGATGGCTGCTAGTAGCTATCAGCCTCAGTCTGATAGACAGAGACGAGGTGCTGGGGTTAATCAAGTTACTGATTTGTCTGCGGTGTCAGCACAGTTAGAGGCTTTGAACAGAAAGATTGATGGGATGAGTGCGAGTGGATCGGCTATGCGTCTGCAAGAAATTTTCTGTGATAAGTGTGGAGGTGAGCATGACGTGCAGGATTGCCAAGATGGAAATCCATTCTATGTGCCTGAAGGAGCACCGGTAAAGCAAGTGGTATTCCAGAACCGTCCAAGAAATGACCCGTATTCAAACACATATAATCCGGGATGGAGGAATCACCCAAACTTTTCATGGGGAGGTCAAAACAACCAGAATCGCCAGCAAAGAGGTCCACCATATGGGATGCACCAAGGGTTCAAGCCAGAACCGCCTAGGGAGGAGAAGTCAAATTTAGAGCAAATGATGACTAAATTTATTTCTGCAACCGAGACGAGATTTCAGAATCAGGATGCATCCATAAAAGGGTTAGAGAATCAAATTGGACAATTGGCTAAGTTAATGCTAATAGGGAGCAAGGAACTTTGCCGAGCAACACGGAGACTAACCCGAGAGATCATGTGAAAGCTGTGGAATTGCGCAGTGGAAAGGCAATTGAGTCTAAGGAGGAAAAGAACAAGCAAGGTGAGGATGAGGTGGAACAACAAGGAGGTAAGTCTTCTAACTCTACTTTTACCCCTATTGCACCGAGTAAAATTGTTATCCCCCCACCTTTTCCTGCAGCACTGAAAAAAGCTAAGTTAGATGCACAATTTGGTAAATTTCTTGAGATATTCAAAAAATTGCATATTAACATTCCTTTTGCTGATGCTTTACTGAATATGCCAAGTTATGCAAAATTCTTGAAAGATATCTTAGCAAACAAGCGGAAGCTAGAAGATCATATGACTGTGAACTTGACTGAAAATTGCTCCGCTTTAGTTCAAAACAGGATGCCTCCTAAGCAAAAAGATCCAGGGAGTTTCTCTATACCTTGCATTATTGGTGATATTAATTTTCATAAAGCTCTATGTGATCTTGGTGCGAGTATTAATTTGATGCCGTATTCTGTGTTTAGGAGACTGGGATTGGGTGAACCCAAGCCAACTAGGATGTCATTGCAGCTGGCTGACAGATCTGTCAAGTATCCACGTGGGATTATCGAAGATGTCTTGGTGAAAGTGGATAAGTTTATTTTTCCTGCAGATTTTGTAGTACTTGATATGGAGGAAGATTTGGAGATGCCTTTAATCCTAGGGAGACCATTTCTGGCTACAGGGAAAGCACTGATCGATGTTGACGAGGGAAAATTGAGACTGAGAGTTGGAGAAGAAGAAATTATTTTTGATGTCTTTAATACTCTCAAGCACACAATGCACGATGATAGTTGTTTTCGCGTTGATGTCTTAGATTCTCTTGTTTGTGATTTTGTGCAGGATGGATTGCAAGAGCCATTGGAGGCTACTCTCACTACTGAAAAACAGGAGGACGAGCTGGACGAGGAAAGGATGGAGATGGTAGCTCATTTGAATGCCATTCCACCTTGGAGAAAGCAAGTGAGGCTTCGACTAGAGGAATTGGGGGATAGAAAAGATTTAATGCCTCAAAAGTCAAGCCTAGAGGAGCCACCCACTTTGGAGCTCAAACCACTACCTCCACATCTCAAGTACGTATATTTAGGAGAAAATAATAAACTGCCTGTTATTATTTCCTCTTCTTTGACAGATGATATGGAGAGTAAGCTCTTGGGAGTCCTTAAGGAGCATAGAGGAGCATTCGCTTGGAAAGTTTCGGACATCAAGGGGATAAGTCCTTCGATCTGCATGCACAAAATCCTAATGGAAGATAAGTACTCACCTCTAGCACAACCACAAAGGAGACTCAATCCAAAGATGCAAGAGATAGTAAAAGCTGAAACGATCAAACTTCTGGACGCAGGTATTATCTATCCTATCTCTGATAGTGCGTGGGTAAGTCCTGTACAATGTGTGCCTAAAAAGGGTGGGATTACTGTTATTACCAATGAAAAAAATGAGTTGATTCCCACTAGAATCGTCACGGGTTGGCGTGTGTGCATGGATTATAGGAAATTAAATGATGCAACCCGTAAAGATCACTTCCCCTTGCCATTTATTGATCAAATGATTGAACGATTAGCCGGTCATGAATTTTACTGTTTTTTGGATGGATATTCGGGATACAACCAAATCACAATTGCACCCGAGGACCAAGAGAAAACTACTTTCACTTGCCCTTATGGTACTTTTGCGTTTAGGCGTATGCCCTTTGGTCTATGCAATGCACCTGCTACATTTCAAAGATGCATGACCGCTATTTTTCATGACATGATTGAGAATTTTCTTGAAGTTTTTATGGATGATTTCTCTATTTTTGGCTCTTCATTTGATGAATGTTTAAAAAATTTGAATTTGGTGCTCATTAGATGTGAAGAGAGCAATTTGGTGTTAAATTGGGAGAAATGTCACTTCATGGTGCAAGAGGGGATTGTGTTAGGACACAAAGTATCGGAGAATGGAATCGAGGTCGACAAGGCCAAGGTGGAAGTGATCAAAAATCTACCACCACCTTCATCGATAAAGGGAGTTCGAAGTTTCCTAGGCCATGCGGGTTTTTATAGGCGTTTTATTAAGGATTTTTCTAAAATTGCTAAACCTTTATCCTCTTTGTTGATGAAAGATGTTGAGTTTAATTTTGATTCTACTTGTCTGCAGGCATTCGAAGTACTCAAGAAGAGCTTGGTGACAGCACCTGTGCTGACTGCCCCTTATTGGGAGTTACCGTTTGAGGTAATGTGCGATGCTAGTGATACAGCTGTTGGTGCGGTGCTGGGTCAAAGGAAGAACAAGGTATTTCATACCATCTACTATGCAAGTAAGACCTTAAATGATGCTCAATTGAATTATGCTACTACTGAAAAGGAACTACTTGCTATAGTATTTGCTTTTGAGAAATTTCATTCATACCTTGTTCTGTCTAAAGTGATTGTGTATACAGATCATTCTGCCCTAAAATACTTGCTTGCTAAGAAAGATGCAAAACCTAGGTTAATTAGGTGGATTTTACTATTGCAAGAATTTGATCTCGAGATTCGAGATAAAAAGGGTGTAGAAAATGTGGTTGCTGATCATCTGTCTAGGCTTGAGGATGTTAGAATTAATGGCGTTAACACTGATATAGATGACTGGTTCCCTGATGAGCAATTGTTTGAGGTAAATGCGTGCCCTTGGTATGCCAATTTCGCAAATTTTCTTGTCACTGGCACACCTCCCCCAAATTTATCGTTTCACCAAAGAAAGAAATTCTTTTCTGACGTGAAATATTATTTTTGGGAGGAACCGTTTTTGTTTAAAATCTGTGCAGATGCCATGATAAGGAGATGTGTAGCGGAGGAGGAAACCAGTCAAATTCTGAACCACTGCCATGACCGTGAGGTAGGTGGTCACTTTGGACCCATACGGACGGCATCTAAGGTACTCGAATGTGGCTTCTATTGGCCAACTCTTTTTAAGGATGCTCGTTTGTATGTTCTCAATTGTGATAGATGCCAACGCACAGGTAATATTTCTAACCGTCATGAGATGCCTTTGAATAACATTATTGAGTGTGAAATATTTGATGTGTGGGGGATTGATTTTATGGGTCCTTTTCCTGCGTCTTTTACAAAGAAATTTATTTTGGTGGCAGTGGAGTATGTATCTAAATGGGTGGAGGCGGAGGCTTGTGCTACGAATGATGCACAAGTGGTGTTAAAATTTTTGAAAAAACACATTTTTAATCGATTCGGTACACCACGTGCAATCATAAGTGATGGTGGCACCCATTTTTGCAACAAAATTTTTGATAAACTGATGGGCAAATATGGTGTCACCCACAAAGTTTCCACTCCATACCACCCTCAGACTAGTGGACAAGTTGAAGTGTCCAATCGAGAGATTAAGAGGATTTTAGAAAAGACGGTTAATGTGAATCGAAAGGACTGGTCCATTCGGTTAGATGATGCTTTGTGGGCTTATCGTACTGCGTTCAAAACACCTATAGGCACTACACCATATAGGTTACTTTTTGGTAAAGCATGTCATCTACCCGTAGAATTAGAGCATAGAGCATATTGGGCGACCAAGGCACTGAACTTTGATTTTGCTCTTGCAGGTGAAAAACGACTGTTGCAGTTGAGTCAGTTGGATGAGTTCCGAGGTACAGCGTATGATCTTGCCCTATCTTACAAGGAACGCACCAAAAGAGCCCATGATAAACACATTGTAAGAAGAGAATTCAAATTGGGTGAAGCGGTGTTGTTATACAACTCTCGCTTACGACTCTTTCCGGGCAAGCTGAAGTCAAGATGGTCAGGACCATTCGTTATAGCCGAGGTGTTCCCATCAGGTGCAGTGGTGTTGCATGATGGGAAGGAAGGGACGTTTACTGTGAACGCCCAAAGGTTAAAGCACTATATTGGTGGCACAATTGAGCCACAAATTGGAGTCACTCGGCTCCAAGACAGTCGTTGAGGACATGGGTGAAAAGTCGAGCTCTAGACTATAAACTGAGAACTACTTCTACTCCTTATTCTGATTTTAATTAGATTTTTTTTTAGCATTCGCATCATTTGCATTTAAGTAGTTGCATTCTCTTCAGAAAATACCTCGCTAGGGCGGGTAGTATTGACCGCCCAAGCGAGAGGTTCAAATTTTTCATGAATTTCGGGCAGAGAGATTCTCGCTCGGGCGGTCAAAACTGAACGCCCTCGCGAACACTCGCAATTTTTCAAAAAAATTTTTAAAACAGAAAACCCCTCGCTAGGGCGGACACTTGTATCCGCCCCAGCGAGCACTCGAGTTTTTCGGACAGAAAGACTCTCGCTAGGGCGGACACTTTTGACCGCCCTAGCGAGTCGCGATTCACTTAAAAACTGCGCCTCACTTCTCTCCTCTCCCACTCGAAACCCTACACTTTTCTCTCAAAATTCCGCCCCCCCACGCCAGATCTGAAGCGATTAACGTGGTTTCTTGCCAATTTACAGGTATATTTGTGAATCTCCTTTGTTTCAAAGCTCAAGACACGATTTTTCCGGGCAAATCTACACTCTCCTACCACCTACGCCGCCACCGCCGCCTCTACGCCGCCGCCGCCATCTCTTCCGTTCTTTTCAAGCTCCGGCAACATCTACTACTCCGGGCTCCTCCTTTGTGCACTCATCTCAGACCATGGCTTCCAAACGCTCGAAGGTAACCCGCGGTACCTCTAGTTCTCGATCCACCCCCTCTATATTTGTGAATGACAGGGCTAGGGAGCGATGGGAGCACGCTAAACTCCATAGAAAACCAATCCCTGAGAGGGGATGTACTTCGTGGATTTTAGATAATGTTTTTGAGGAGTTAGAAGTTGCAGGACGAGGGTGGACAAATTTTTTAGCTCAACCGAATGCGGCTGTGGTGCCGGTTGTACGTGAGTTTTATGCTAACGCCCCGGAAGGGACTTAAAATAAGGCTAGGGTGAGGGGAAGTCAAGTCCCATATGATCCTAAAACGATAAACGATTTGTTGGGTTTACCGGCAGTGGATGATTCGGTATTCCAGGCTTGGGTGCTGAATCCGGATTACGATCTGATCATTCACACATTGTGTTATCCGGGCAGTACGTGGAAGCAGTCGGGAACGTATACGGTGTTTCTTGAGAAATTTTTGAAGGTGGAGGCGGCACTTTGGTATGCCTTTCTATCGAAGAGATTGATGCCGGTAGGGCATACGAGTGATGTACAGCGGGATAGGGCGGTGGTTCTTTATGCGATCTATACCGGGATGCCGATTGATGTGGGCAAACTCATATTCGGGCAGCTGACTATCTGTATCAATTGCAACAATTTAGCCTTTTATTTCCCCACTATCGTGACTGAGCTATGTGCCCGCGCGGGTGTGATTTTCGCGCACGATGATGAGTGGCTACCGCCACTGAGAGCCATCGATGAAGCTCTTCATACCTCCAAGTACGCGAAGAGACGGGATGAGCTGCCCGCTGATGTATTTTACGGTCACGTGCAAGCCGCTCCACCACCTCCGGTCTTCGGACATCCACCACCACCGCAGCCACGCCGCCGTGCCATTCGAGACCGAGTCGACGAGTTGGGCGCTTGGGCCACCTACCAGACTCATTATCAGGCCATCGACCAAGCCCACACTCTGAACATCGAGTACTTGGTGCAGGGCATCTCGACTCACTTGGGCTTAGACACTTCCGGCCGGCCGCCTGTTCCAGCATACCCGCCACCTTTCCACTTCCAGTACACGTATCCTATGCCGCCTGCAGCTGACGAGGGCAATCCACCACCTGAGCATGATGAGGAGGAGGAGTTTTGATCAGGGGAGTTCACTGTTTCCCCTTTCTTTTTCTTGTGCATTTTCTATTGTTGCATTTGAATTCATAAGTTGTTATTGTTTTTCGTGTCTGTTTCGTTTTGTGCGATGAGGGCATTGCACAACTCTAGTATGAGGGGGTCGGGTAGTTTGTTTTGTTTGTTTGTTCAGTTATTTAGTTTGTTATTTGGGTTTTTAAGTCGTTGTATTTTCGTTGTTAGATTGTGAGTCGTTTATGGTGAGTTGACATGATTTATGAGCCGATGATGATGTTGCTTTGAGAAATATTGATTGGGTCAATGCATGAATGATACTCTGGATTGTTGAAACATGAGTTTTGGTGCAAATTTAGAACTTTTTGAGCACATATGTGTGGGGCCTAGAATTTTGTAGGAATAATGGTGAAATTTGAAATTCTTGTTGGTTAACTTGAAAGACATCACGTATGAATTGATTTAGCATGAAAACCCGTGGAAATAAGTCACTGATTGAGGTCGTGCATGATAGCATTTGACTGACCTTGAACTGTACATATGCCCCCTTGTCAATACCCTGAATTCAAATACAGTACTCCTAACCAGCTATAATCCAAAAAGATATATTCTTAGCCTAGGGAGTACATGTGTGAAAATTGTGCATCAAAATGTTGAAACAACAAAGTTCTTGTAAAAAGAACTTTGGGAAAAAAGGAGATGTAAGGTGAGGGGGAGCCGAAAATAAAAGGAATGAAATTCTATTCCTAGGCTAAAAGTTGGAGATGTAAGGAGTCGAGGAAGTCAGACGCACAGTCTTGACAATTGCACAATGAAAATGATCGATGTACTCCCAACTTTTCGCCACTTGAGCTTAGTTTCTTTCCTTTCGACACCCTTCTATGCACTTAAAAAATTAACTAAAGTTCAAAATGATGGTTAGTGATGAATGGACACGGGGATGCATGCTAGTGAGATTTGTATTGAAGTGTTGATTGAGTGACTTGCATAACTTGACGATTGATCTATTTGACGTACGAATGACTAGACCCACCATGACACACACACACGTTCGAATTAGTGCCAAGACTTATTTGTAGATGAGAAAGAGTATTTATTTGTGAAATGACTTGATTATGATGTGGAAAAAATTTACTGAGGCATGAACATAAAGTTGTTAACTCACCATTAACTTTTTCTTGTGTTGGTTATTTCGTGTTTATTTTGTCTGTTTAGAATCTCGTGCTTTAACCTATTTTACTCGAGGGCGAGCGAAAGGTTAGTATGAGGGGGTTGATAGGACTCGTTTTTACGTGTTTTTAGTGTTGGTTTCGAATCGTATTCATACATCATATTAGTTTGTTTTAGTTTATTCTTGCATTTTGTTTGCATTATTTAGCATATGATTGATCTCGTGTGTTTTGTGGTATTTTGAAGGAATGGAACCAAATATGGCAGAAAATGGGCACAACAACGAAGAAGCCTCGCTAGGGCGGTCAAAACTGACCGCCCCAGCGAGCATTCTAGCCTTACCGAGGATATCGAACAGAAGACCTCTCGCTAGGGCGGTCAAAAGTGGCCGCCCCAGCGAGACTAGAGAGAAGGCTCAAAGTTTTTATTCGAGAGTCACTCGCCCCAGCGGTCAAAACCTACCGCCCTAGCGAGTCACGCGATCCAGCAAGATTCTGCGAGATTTGTTTCTATTTTGATGGACTCTATCCAAGACCACTAACCTAATACACGAGATTGGGCGCCTCTGGGAGGATTATTCATCATATTTTCATCATTTTTTCTGGGAGAGAAGGCAAGGAGTAAGGAAGACTTTCGAAGAACTCGAGAATTCCAAGCATCGCAGCCATCTTCCATCGTCATATTTAGTATTTTATTAGTCAGTATTTTATTCTCTGGCATAGATTGTTGATTTCTAGTATGAATTTGGTTGGCTAAACTCTAAATTTGTTGGGATTTGAGGGGATCCTACCCGTACTCGTTGTTTAACATTATTTCTTGACGTTTTTACAAGTGATTTGTTTATGCTATTGTTATTTCTTGTTTCAAGCGAAGCCTAGTGATAAACATAAAAATTGTACATTAATTAAATGTTTTATAATATAAATATATAGTTTTTGTTTTATTAAATTTTTAAATATTATATGTTTTATAATAAATTGTATAAAATATAAGTTGTTGTGTAATTATAAGTTTTTACTATTTTTACAGGTTCGATAAAACAAGAATAACCTTGGCGTTGCAAATGGGATTAAGATGATTCTTGGACCTGTAGAAAGTTGATGTTAATATCTACAATATTGGTGGCAAGCATGAGATAAAAATCCTCTCACAATTGGGATCAAATTAAGCAACAATTAAAGTTACCGAAGGAGTGGCAGTTTTACCATGCTCTAGTATTTTGACCATATCTCTCAAACTACTTGGTCAAATATTCTGAAAAAAATACCACAACTAGACAACTCAATTATCCACATGTTTCATTTTATGTGAAGAAGAAAATTCGGAGAAGATGCTTGTCAAAAGTGATGTGCAATATAATATTAATTTCTTGGAACACCAATGAAGACTTATGTGTAAAAAATAATATTTTATTTGTGGTTGTCTCCCCAAATTTGGCTATAAATAGGGGTGCATTGTAATGTATTGAGATATCCCTCATTCTATGAACAAATCTTTGAGTTCATAATATTTCTCTCTATATTTTTCTTTTATTTCTTCATTTAAATATAATTAGCATGTTAATTTCATATTCAAAGTTTTACACTTTGAATAATGAATAGCTAACTTCCTAAAGTTGAGATGATAAGGTGAAGCTCTTGGCATGATAATAAGGTTATTATAAGGTAAGAATCTATGTTTTATATTATTTAATCATTATTTATTGTTTATGTTATATTTATTTCTTTAAGCATTTTTATACCCTACTTATAAGTGGGAGTTTTGATTTATTGTTGCTATATGTTACACTAAATTCTTGGAACCATTTAAATGTTAGTTTGGTATTACCAACCATTTAAAATGGATGCCTTGAGTTATTATATATAAATATATTATAATATTAAATTCTTGGAACCATTTAAATGTTAGTTTGGTTTTACCAACCATTTAACTTGGATTCCTTGATTTATTATATATGAATATATTATAGTATTAATTTATTGGTACCATTTAAATGTTTGTTTGGTTTTACCAACCATTTAAAGTGGGAACCTTGATTTAGTGTTTACAAATATATATAGCACAATAAATACTTGACCACATTTATAAGTTTTGGTATATATTATGTACTTATAAGATTATAATTTATAACATAATATAAATATGATTATTTAATATATTGGAACCATTTTATTAAGTGGATTTCAATATTGTTCGTTAATGTTAACTTTATTAAAATACCAAGAGTGGATCCTTTAATCTCAACTACTTAAATTTAAATTTGAACAATTAAAATTTACCCATTAAAGATTCAATTAAAATTAAAAAGAAACAAAAACAAAAACAAAAAGACATTGTAGTGGACTTGTAATTACCTTAGCTTCCCTGTGGATACGATATTCGGACTCACCGAATTATACTACTTGTGGACAACCTGCTCTTGGGAGTGCAACAATCAAAGTCGCAACAAGTTTTTGGCGCCGTTGCCGGGGAAGTATAATTTAATTTCAAGTCTATTTAATATTGTTTAAAGTTTATTTTTCTTTTTATTGCTTTTGTGTGTTTTTTTTTTCTTTTTGTTTTGCATTTGCATGAGCATTTGGTCACGTACACTTAGTGGTCGACTCATTCGAAATAACCCTTTATTTTTACAAAACATGGCGGAAGAACCCATCCAAGAAAATGAAGATGAAATTCAATCTCAACATGATCATGATAGACGAAGAACACTTAGAGATCACATGAATCCTACACGTACTAGTGCACCTTCATGTCTAGTTTTTCCCCCTGATGCATCTCATTTCAATTTTAAGCCTGGTATTATCCAACTTTTACCCAACTTTCATGGCTTAGATTCTGAAAATCCATACATGCATTTACGAGAGTTTGAAGAAGTGTGCAACACATATAATGATCTAAATTGTAGCATGAACACCATTCGCCTTAAGCTTTTTCCTTTTTCTTTAAAAGATAAAGCTAAAACTTGGCTACAAAATCTTAGATCGGGATCCATTCGAACTTGGGATGAATTGCAACAACAATTTTTGAAAAAGTTTTTTCCATCTCATAGAACAAATTCTTTCAAAAGGCAAATCATCACTTTCACTCAAAAACAAGGAGAAACTTTTTATCAGTGTTGGGATAGATACAAAGAATTGCTTAATCTTTGTCCACATCATGGTTTTGAAATTTGGAGAGTTGTTTCTCAATTTTATGAAGGCTTAACACCTAAAGATAGGCAAATGGTTGAATTTATGTGTAATGGAACATTTGAAGATAAAGATCCGAACGAGGCAATTGAGTATCTCGATTCATTAGATGAAAATGCTCAAAATTGGGACACTATAGGTACAATCGAACCATCAAACAAGATTCAATCTCCTACATCTGGTGGAGGTATGTACACTCTCAAAGATGAACATGATCTTCAAGCTAGATTTACCTCTTTGGCAAGAAAAGTTGAGGCACTTGAATTGAAAAAGAATGGTCAATTAAAATCTGTTCAAGAAATTGTGTGTCACATCTGTGATACAAGTGATCATTTTACAAAAGATTGTCCCACTTTGCCCTCTTTTAAAGAATGTCTCCATGAGCAAGCCAATGTTTTGAACAATTTCAAAAGGCCAAATTTTGAACCATTTTCTCAAAATTACAATCCAGGTTGGCGAAATCATCCAAATTTTAGTTGGAGGAATGATAATGCTGCACAATTTCCGCAACCACATTTTCAAAATCAACAAAATTTTCAAAATTATGCACCTTATGTTCCTCCGCCGAAAAGAAATTTGGAAGATACATTGAATTCTTTCATTGCAAAGCAAGAGTCTATCAATACTCAAACTGCTCAAACCATGACAGACTTGAAAGATACTCTTGCTAAATTTGCATCTGCACTTAATGTTCATGAAAAAGGTAAATTTCCTTCACAACCTCTGCCTAATCCCAAGGATCATCATACACAAATTGGAACTTCTGGAACTCAACCGATGGATCAGGTAAAATCTGTTATTACCCTTCGAAGTGGTAAGGTTGTGGAAAAATCCATTCTTGAACCTTGTGAAGATGATGATAAATCAACTCCAAAGGGTAAGGAAGTGGAACCCATAACTTGCGAAGAGGAGGTTCAACAGACAGTGTCACCACCATTCCCTCATGCATTGAAAAATACAAAAAAATCAAATTTGAATTCTGATATATATGATATTTTTAAACAAGTAAAAGTTAATATTCCTTTATTAGATGCAATAAAACAGGTACCATCATATGCCAAATTTTTGAAAGACTTGTGCACTGTGAAAAGAAAATTGAATGTGAAAAAGAAAGCATTTTTAGCCGAACAAGTAAGTGCAATCATTCAAAATAATAATGCTTTGAAATACAAAGACCCTGGTTGTCCTACTATTTCGTGTATTATTGGAGAACGAAAGATTAAAAAAGCCTTGCTTGACCTTGGAGCTAGTGTGAATTTACTTCCATATTCAGTTTATCAAGAACTCAATCTAGGCGAGTTAAAACCTACTTCGGTAACACTTTTACTTGCTGATAGATCTGTTAAAGTGCCAAGAGGTATGGTAGAAGACGTGTTGGTCCAAGTTGATAACTTTGTATATCCTGTCGATTTCATAGTTTTAGATACACAACCTATTGAAGCTTGTAATGCAATTCCTGTAATTTTAGGTCGTCCATTTTTAGCAACTTCTAATGCTCTTATAAATTGCAGGAATGGAATAATGAAGTTGTCATTTGGTAACATGACCTTGGAGCTCAATGTTTTTAATCTTTGTAAGCAACCACATGACAAAGGAGATGAAAGTGAAGATGAAAATCTTATTGAAACTCTTGTGGAAGAAAACATTCAAGAAGGGAGTACTCGTGATCAATTAGATATTTGTTCAATTGAAACTGTTAAAGAAAATATTGAAATTGATCTTGACGATTTTTTCAGGTATCACTCGTTACCAGGATCAGAGAAAGAATTTGATGAAAAATATGAGAACAAAGACGAACCACCAGTATTGGAGTTAAAACCCTTGCCAGAAGAATTGAAGTATGCATTTCTTGGAGAAGATGAAACATATCCGGTGGTAATTTCTTCCAAACTCTCAAGTAATCAAGAAGGTAAATTAGTTGATATGCTTAAAAGACATAAAAATGCAATTGGTTGGACACTAAAAGATCTTAAGGGCATTAATCCACTAATTTGCACACACAAAATTCACTTAGAAGAAAATGCAAAAACATCTCAACAACCACAAAGGAGATTAAATCCACACATGAAAGATGTTGTGAAAACTGAAGTTCTCAAACTACTTGATGTTGGAATTATCTACCCTATTTCTGATAGTAAGTGGGTAAGCCCAACACAAGTAGTTCCAAAAAAATCTGGCATCACAGTGATAAAAAATGAAAAAGGTGAATTGTTAACAAGTCGAGTCCCATCTAGTTGGCGGATGTGTATTGATTATAGAAAATTAAATGACGCCACTAGAAAAGATCATTTTCCATTACCATTTTTGGATCAAATTTTAGAAAGAGTAGCAGGTCATCCCTACTACTGTTTTCTTGACGGATATTCAGGCTATTATCAAATTCCCATTGCACTCGAAGATCAAGAAAAAACTACATTCACATGTCCTTTTGGAACATTTGCATTCAGAAGGATGCCATTTGGTTTATGCAATGCCCCAGCAACATTTCAAAGATGTATGCTAAGCATTTTCTGCGACATGGTTGAAAATTGTTTGGAAATTTTTATGGATGATTTAACTGTTTTTGGGAATACATTTGATAATTGTCTTGAAAATTTGGAAAAAGTTTTAAAAAGATGCGAGGAAAAAGGTCTTATTTTAAATTGGGAAAAATGTCATTACATGATTACTTCTGGAATTGTTTTGGGACATGTCGTGTCATCTCATGGAATTGAAGTCGATAAAGCAAAAGTTGATGTCATTGCCAATTTACCCCCTCCAAAAACCATTAAAGAAATTCGCTCATTTTTGGGACATGCTGGATTTTATAGGAGGTTTATAAAGGACTTTAGTTTAATCTCTAAACCCATTTGTAACCTCTTAACAAAAGACAGTGCATTTGAGTGGACTCAAGAATGTCAAAATGCTTTTGATAAAATCATTCGACATTTAACATCAGCTCCTATCATGCAACCTCCTGATTGGTCTTTACCATTTGAAATCATGTGCGATGCGAGTGATTATGCAGTCGGTGCAGTATTGGGTCAAAGAAGAAACGGTAAGCCTTATGTGATATATTATGCAAGTAGAACTTTAAACAATGCTCAAATGAATTACTCCACAACTGAAAAAGAAGCTACTTGCTGTAATATTTGCATTAGATAAATTTCGTTCTTATTTGATTGGATCAACAACTATCGTGTTTACTGATCATTCTGCTATTAGATATTTGTTGACCAAACAGGATGCAAAGCCACGACTGATACGATGGATTTTGTTGCTCCAAGAATTTGACATTGTAATCAAAGATAAAAAAGGAACCGAGAATGTCGTAGCCGATCATTTATCGAGACTAGTAACAGGATCATCTTTTGAAATGACACCAATTAACGATAATTTTCCTGATGAACATCTATTTTCAGTTACTACTACACCTTGGTTTGCTAACATAGTAAATTTTCTTGTGACAGGAAAAATGCCACCGCAATGGAGTTCCCAAGATAAAAGAAAATTTTTGAATGAGGTAAAAAACTTTTATTGGGATGATCCGTATCTGTTCAAGTATTGTCCGGATCAAATTTTTCGACGTTGCATACCCGACAATGAGGTAAGTAGTGTCATTAAATTTTGTCATTCAGAAGCATGCGGGGGACATTTTTCTTCAAAGAAAACAGCTGCAAAAATCTTGCAGTGTGGATTTTATTGGCCCACTTTGTTTAAAGACACCCACGAAATCTGCAAGATCTGTGAAAATTGTCAAAAATTGGGTGCGATTTCAAAAAGAAACATGATGCCTTTGAATCCTATCATTGAAATTGAAATATTTGATTGTTGGGGAATAGATTTTATGGGACCTTTTCCACCGTCGTTTGGATACTTGTATATTTTAGTTGCAGTTGATTATGTTTCCAAATGGATAGAGGCAATTCCATGTCGAACAAATGATCATAAAATCGTCATCAAATTTTTGAAAGAAAATATTTTTAGTAGATTCGGAATTCCTCGAGCTATGATAAGTGATGGGGGAACTCACTTTGTTAATAAACCATTTGCTTCATTAATGAAAAAATATGGTATTACTCACAAAGTAACAACTCCTTATCATCCTCAAACAAATGGACAAGTTGAATTAGCTAATAGGGAGATAAAGCAAATTTTGGAAAAAACTGTTAACTCAAATAGAAAAGACTGGTCTCTGCGACTTAATGATGCACTGTGGGCATATCGAACAGCTTTTAAAACATCATTGAATATGTCTCCCTATAGGTTGGTTTATGGAAAACATTGTCATTTGCCTGTGGAATTGGAACATAAAGCTTATTGGGCGATAAAAACTTTAAATTCAAGCATGGATGATGCCAACAAATTGCGTAAATTGCAACTTAATGAACTTGATGAACTCAGAAATGATGCGTATGAGAATTCAAGGATTTATAAAGCAAAAATCAAATCATTTCATGATAAAACAATTCTTAGAAAATCTTTTGAGATTGGTAAAAAAGTTTTGCTTTATAATTCTCGACTTCACATATTTCCAGGAAAATTACGATCAAGATGGACAGGCCCATATGTTATAAAGCATGTGTATCCTTATGGAGCTGTGGATATTGAAAATCCTAAAAATGGTGATGTTTTTAAAGTGAATGGACAAAGGCTTAAACCATTTTTGGAAAATGAAATCTTTCAAGAAGAGTTTATTTCCCTTTCTGATCCTTGATTTTTTTTTTTTTGTGTTGCATTTGATTATTGTTTGTTTTTATTTCAGGTTTTCTTAATCTTTTTATTTTCCCGGTTAAATGGCGGATAACGGTACTCCGTGACTCTCATAGTCGGTTAAATCAGTTTCCCACAATTGCTGATACAAAAATTTAAAAAAAAAAAAATCATTTCTTTTCTTTTCAAAATGGATGAAATTCTCTCAAAAATTTGTAAATATTTTCCCTCTGTTTCTGAAAATGTTCTAAGAAAAATTTATGCAGGAAGGTGTGAAAGATTGAGATTACTAATGCAAAAAGGAATTCCAGAAGATATTCGTCTTGTAATAGAAGCTAAGGTCCGATTAGGAGGAGAAGTTCCACAATCATTGCTTATTCGGTATTTGCCTGGATTAGGAAAAAGCACTTATGCGAAAAAACGAAGGGCCAAAAGTTTAGGGGTTTGTCATAAGTGTGCAAGATGGACTTGTGACAAACGATGCAGATCTTTGGGATGTGTTTCCAATAACAGAGAAGATAAAATTGATTTCATTAAGAATGGGCTGAGTAAGGAGTCTTTAGATAACATCTTATTGACTCTTGAGACGCATTCTAGTGGACATGTGCATATTGAACTTCTCCGTTTATGGAAACAATTTCAAGATGAGCGTCATAGTCTTGGGAATCTGACTAAAAAAGACCCTGTTTGCCAATTTATAAGAAAATTGGATGGGAAGCATATCCTCGACTCATAGAAGGCGTTGAAGCCGTTTCTGGACGTAAAACCAGAAGAAAATTGTGAGCCACAATCACACTACTGTTTATAAGCATGTGTGTCATTATTTTTTTACTATTTATTCTGTTTACAGCTGTGACCCATAGTTTTGTCATGATAACATATTACCCCTATAAAATCTCTCATCTTTCTTTCTACTTTCGCAGAAAAAAAAAAAAAAGGAAAGTAAAAACATGACTGGATCCTCTGCACAAACATTGAAAAATATTTGTGTATTTTGTGGGTCGAGTCCTGGAAAAAATGAAGTGTTTGTAGAAGCAGCGAATAATCTTGGAAAGATATTGGCTGAGAGAAAAATTCACTTGGTATATGGGGGAGGTAATATTGGGTTAATGGGATCTGTTTCAACATCTGCTCATCTTGGAGGTAGTCAGGTATTGGGTATTATTCCTATAGCTTTAGCTGAAGGAAATATTACAGGTGTTACGATTGGGGAGGAATTAAAAGTTTCTTCTATGTATGAAAGAATCACTCAAATGATTGAAAATTCTGATGCTTTTATCGCACTACCAGGTGGTTTTGGTACATTAGAAGAAATTTTTCACACTGTTTCTTGGGCACAACTTAATATCCATAATAAACCCGTGGGCTTGTTGAATATCAATAATTATTATGACAGTTTGTTGACATTTCTTGATAAAGCTGTGGAACAGAATTTCATTTCAGAAAATTCACGACGGATGCTCATCTGTGCTTCGACTGCCGATCAATTAATTGATGATTTGGAAGCTTTTGTTCATAAGCCTGATCCGATGATAACAAAGATCAATTGGTCGCAATCAAGCAGTAAGAAAAGGAAGTTGGATCATTGATTCAAAAGTCGTGGATTGGTTTGCGTTTGTTTCAGTTTGTTATCTTCAATAAAGTTCCAGGTGATATCTCTTTCATTATGTACTCTTTATTAATAGCTATTTTGACATTAGGGACAATGTCATATTCTGATTGGGGGGAGAACACATATAAAAAAAAAAAAAAAAACAAATTTAAAAAAAAATTAAATATTATTTTAAAATAAAACCATGTTTATTGTTTGTACCTTAGTAATTTTTTGCAAAAATGTCATACATTACATATTTGAAAGATTTAAATTAGAACATGCATTAATCTATTTAAGAATGTTTAAATTTTATTTGAAAAAAGGTCATTTTTAATATTCTGATCAATATAAAAATATGATTTATGAAATCTTTTTGAGTGATTAACCATTGTGATAAAATTAGGTAGTAAAGTATATGGCCCAAGATATACCTTATAAGAGTGCCTAAAATTTTTGAACTCACACATATTTTGTGAGTGAGTGGAGAGGACTGAGAAAACAGCTTTCGAGCCTTTATTGATCATGAGAGAGACTATCTATTGTTTAGATCTTGAGTTCTTATTTTGAAAAAAAAAATATATATTTCCTGAAAAAAAAAAAAAGAAAAAAAAAGAAAAATACAAAAAGAAAGATGTTGAAGATCTATGTAATTTTTAAGTTATATGCTGCGACCCATTTTTCTCTCATAAGAATAAAAAAATAAAAAAAAAATAAAAAAAGAAAGAGAGAAATACATTGTACAAATTAAATAAATATGTGGTCAAAAAGCATAAACTTAGTCTGATTCCATGATGTAAAAAAAAAAAAAAAAATCAGGAAAAAAAAATATAATAAGAACAACTGGATTTTAAATCAATTGATTTTCTATCTTTTGATTAGTTTGGCTCGTTTGTCTGTCTGCATTCTGTAAACCATTTTTCTGAGCATTTATCTGTATTCCAACTCCATGAGAGAAATCGTTGCCATAAATTGAAACATTTATTAACCTGTGAGGATATGGAGTTGAGACTCTTACTAGGAATTTCTGAAGGCCGTGTACATTTAACTACCTAAAATAAGCTTTGAATTAATCATCTCAAATTATTTCATAAATTATAATTATGATGATCTTGATATAACTTTGACAGTTTTCAAATTTTATTTAAACACTTAGATAGTTCTGATTACATTTCTATTTAAATTAATCAATATGTTTTGTATTGCTATTAACGCTTAAATTGCTAGGGACTAGCAATAAGCTGGTTGGGAGGTGTGATAAACATAAAAATTGTACATTAATTAAATGTTTTATAATATAAATATATAGTTTTTGTTTTATTAAATTTTTAAATATTATATGTTTTATAATAAATTGTATAAAATATAAGTTGTTGTGTAATTATAAGTTTTTACTATTTTTACAGGTTCGATAAAACAAGAATAACCTTGGCGTTGCAAATGGGATTAAGATGATTCTTGGACCTGTAGAAAGTTGATGTTAATATCTACAATATTGGTGGCAAGCATGAGATAAAAATCCTCTCACAATTGGGATCAAATTAAGCAACAATTAAAGTTACCGAAGGAGTGGCAGTTTTACCATGCTCTAGTATTTTGACCATATCTCTCAAACTACTTGGTCAAATATTCTGAAAAAAATACCACAACTAGACAACTCAATTATCCACATGTTTCATTTTATGTGAAGAAGAAAATTCGGAGAAGATGCTTGTCAAAAGTGATGTGCAATATAATATTAATTTCTTGGAACACCAATGAAGACTTATGTGTAAAAAATAATATTTTATTTGTGGTTGTCTCCCCAAATTTGGCTATAAATAGGGGTGCATTGTAATGTATTGAGATATCCCTCATTCTATGAACAAATCTTTGAGTTCATAATATTTCTCTCTATATTTTTCTTTTATTTCTTCATTTAAATATAATTAGCATGTTAATTTCATATTCAAAGTTTTACACTTTGAATAATGAATAGCTAACTTCCTAAAGTTGAGATGATAAGGTGAAGCTCTTGGCATGATAATAAGGTTATTATAAGGTAAGAATCTATTTTTTATATTATTTAATCATTATTTATTGTTTATGTTATATTTATTTCTTTAAGCATTTTTATACCCTACTTATAAGTGGGAGTTTTGATTTATTGTTGCTATATGTTACACTAAATTCTTGGAACCATTTAAATGTTAGTTTGGTATTACCAACCATTTAAAATGGATGCCTTGAGTTATTATATATAAATATATTATAATATTAAATTCTTGGAACCATTTAAATGTTAGTTTGGTTTTACCAACCATTTAACTTGGATTCCTTGATTTATTATATATGAATATATTATAGTATTAATTTATTGGTACCATTTAAATGTTTGTTTGGTTTTACCAACCATTTAAAGTGGGAACCTTGATTTAGTGTTTACAAATATATATAGCACAATAAATACTTGACCACATTTATAAGTTTTGGTATATATTATGTACTTATAAGATTATAATTTATAACATAATATAAATATGATTATTTAATATATTGGAACCATTTTATTAAGTGGATTTCAATATTGTTCGTTAATGTTAACTTTATTAAAATACCAAGAGTGGATCCTTTAATCTCAACTACTTAAATTTAAATTTGAACAATTAAAATTTACCCATTAAAGATTCAATTAAAATTAAAAAGAAACAAAAACAAAAACAAAAAGACATTGTAGTGGACTTGTAATTACCTTAGCTTCCCTGTGGATACGATATTCGGACTCACCGAATTATACTACTTGTGGACAACCTGCTCTTGGGAGTGCAACAATCAAAGTCGCAACACCTAGCTATCTTCCTTTGATTATTGCATGTTGTTAACGATGTCGACAGACTAATTAACAATAGGATCGCATAGTATAAACCATGGACTTACAATTTTAGTAGACATACGGAATTGGGTACGTGTCGATAGTGATAGTTCACCCGGATAAAAGCTATAGGATTCCATAGAACGTAAGGCGATCTTAAACTGTTAAATAATTGAGGACACTTGATTACTGCATGTTTATGATTAGTATTAATATAGCTCGACAGAGTATATTGATTAGTCTAGGGAATTCCGTCGAATGCACGAGTAAGAGTCGAGGGTAATTATTAAAACACGAGTGGTAGGTGAACTGATAATTCCCAACAAAGTCATCTTTCATTTGATTTAATCCAACTTAATCATTGCATTATTGCATACATTCTCTTTGCGCTTTAATTCTTTTAGTTATTTGATTTACATTAGTTTAATTACCAAACCACTTTATCGTTGCTAAAGAAATTTTAATTGAGAATAAAAAATTATTGTAACGCAGTCCCTGTGGATCGATACTCGTATTCACGTACGTTTATTATAACTTGACTATCGTGCAATTGCGATATTTAAATCGAGCTTTCATATATAAAACAAATCTTGGGACCATTCACTGTGCAAGTTTTGCTCGATCAAGAAGTTGTAGCACCGTTTCTAGAAGATCGAGCTAGGAAGTGGTGGGAGACTGTGTCGCCATCTTTGGCAGAAGTGGAGGAAATCACATGGCAGACTTTTAAGAAAGAATTTCTGAAGCAATACTATCCGGCCGAGTTTCGTCTACAAAAGCTGAATGAATTTGAAAATTTCAGACAGTCACCGGACATGACGGTAATGGAATACACGTCGAGATTTAATGATTTGGTAATTTATGTCCCCACAATTATGTCCGACGAAACCATGAAGATGAATCGTTTCAAAAAGGGACTCAACAGCCGAATTCAGTTGGCACTGGCAGTATTCAAACCTAGCAGTTTTGCAGATTTAATGGGAGCTGCAATGAGCGCAGAAACTGATATCAAGAGGCGTGAGGATGAAAACAAGAACAAAAGGCCGATGATCAATCAATCTATTCAGAACGGTCCCAAGTTTAAGAAAACAAACTATTCAGGAGGATCTTTCAAAGGGAGTTCTGGCAATACGGGCAATAGAGAAGGGACGTGGTGTGACACCTGTAAACGGTATCATATCAGAGAATGCTTTCGGAAGTCAGGGGCATGTTTTAAGTGCGGAAAAGTGGGCCATCGAATTAGTGATTGTCCAGACAACAAGGACAAAGGAACAGGGCCTAGCAAACAACAAGAAAACAAGACTAATGCTCGGGTCTATGCAATAACCCAAGAGGAAGCCGATAACAGCAACGAAGTGGTGGCAGGTACCAGCTTACTCAATAAAATGCCTGCATATAATTTGTTTGATTGTGGTGCCACACATTCATTTGTGTCTAGAAGATTTTCCAAAAAGCTTAAACTTGCACATGATAGTCTTAGTGAACCGTTAAGGTTAGCAACACCTGCCAGCAAAACAATTGAAACTCAAAAAGTGTATCAAAATTGTGAAATTCGTATCAATGAGCAAATTTTTGAAGTGGAATTAATTCAACTCAATATGGTTGAGTTTGACATTATCCTCGGAATGGACTGGTTAGCTAAAAACCATGCCATTGTGGACTGTCAAAAGAAAGAAATTAGACTTCAGACTCACACTAAAGAGGAAGTCTTATTTCACGGGAAATCCAAAGAAAGAAAATTCCTACTGTCAGCTTCGCAAGCCTGGAAGGCTATAAAGGGAGGAGAAGAAATTTATCTGGCGGTAATCAATGAAGTCAAAGAAGAAGAAGTCCCAAAGATGGAGGATATTCCAATTGTTCAAGAATTTCCAGATGTTTTTCCTGAGGAACTACCGGGTGAAATACCCGATAGAGAAATAGAATTTGAAATCAATTTGGTCCCTGGAGCGGCACCAATATCAAAGGCACCATACCGAATGGCTCCAGCTGAATTGAAGGAGTTAAAGGAGCAACTCCAAGAATTGCTGGACAAGAAGCAGATCCGCCCTAGTGCATCTCCGTGGGGAGCCCCAGTGCTTTTCGTAAAGAAAAAGGACGGAAGCATGAGGCTATGTATCGACTACCGGGAGCTAAACAAGATCACCATAAAGAATAAGTACCCACTCCCGAGAATAGATGATCTTTTCGATCAGCTAAAAGGAGCCAAAGTTTTCTCAAAGCTTGATCTAAGATCAGGATATCACCAGTTGAAGGTCAAAGCAGAAGACATCCCTAAAACTGCTTTCAGGACAAGGTATGGACATTACGAATTCACAGTAATGCCTTTTGGCCTAACGAATGCTTCTGCAGTGTTCATGGACCTAATGAATCGAGTATTCAAACCATATTTGGACAAGTTTGTAGTTGTCTTCATAGATGATATCCTAGTATATTTTGTTAGAGTAGGTGCACGTCGAGCCAAGTGTTGGCCGATTGTTCACAATGAAACTCTATGTATAAACGATCTTTATTTTAATAATATTTGAATTTATTGTTTTGGCACTTCTTTATCTGTATACCCATGCTAGTTGCATAGATAAAGCCTTTGAATATATAAATAGTAGAAAGAATATGAGATGCTCATATGATGAGTATCATGAAACTCATATTTGTAATACTGTATATTCTAAACGGTTCCTAGTCGATTCAGCCGCCATTAAGAAGGATATAGGCCGCTAGAGCTCGAGACTAGTATCTGCGATGTGAGTACCATGTTTCTTTGGTAGGGGACATTGTGATGTCCGAGCATGCAGATAGGTGCTACTGGTAGAGTGCACTGAACAACCCTCTATAAAGGACTTTCCAAGCGGTTCTCACTTATCGAGTGGAAACGTCCTAGTTTATGGTTGTACACCATTAGTCCTTATGACCCGAGACAACATTGAGACTCTATATGCTAGCGTTTCACTTTGACTTGTTTACCGAATCTCATGGGGTCATCAAGTGGCAAGGTTGGGTGTTATGTCGAAACATATAGGAGTCGATGCATTGTAGTCGGGGATTCACCACTTACCTACGGGTATGGATATCCTATGTGTTATCATGTGTATGTAGTTTGAAATCTCTGATCAGAGTATGGTGGTAATTATGAAAGGGGTTTCATAGATTACACCATCGATGCAACTAAGACATGACACATAGTATCGATTCATTGACAACTCTCGATATACCAATGGTTGTCGAATCGGTCGGTATATATGAGTTGATGGGACCGTACTGTACGCTAACCATAATTGAATGGTTCTTGCAGGCACTATCATTTGATACCTAGGGAATCATGTAAGCGATGCTGCTAGGCGTTTAACATGATTGGTTGGGTACTATCATACTTGAGTTCTGACGTTCTTATTATGAAGGAGTTGATAAATAAGAATGGAGCAATTGGGGTATGCTAATATAAGGACATGTTTAGTCCGAATCACATGGAGATGTGAACCCACGGCTAGTTGTATCAGTGAACCATTGAGGGCCACACAAGTACTTGCTTTCTAGATCCCGTTGAGAAGTAAAATAGTTCAATGTGTTGAACGGCTTATAAATGAGTTTATAAGCGTAAAGAAAAATAGAAGTATGACTTCTATGAGAGAAATGTAAATTTTAATTTATGAATGTGGTCCTAAATTAAAATTTGGCCAAGTGAATAATTTGTTTGAAAATTGTGATTTTCAAAAACATTATTATGGACTAAATTAAATTAATTCAAGTGTTGAATTAATTAAACACTAGTGGACCTAGTAGAGTCCAAATAATTAAATTAATTCAAGTGTTGAATTAATTAAATTATATTGAGTCTTGTGGAGCTCAATTTAAATAAATTATTTAACTAGTGGACTTGAGTAAATTCAAGTAATGTTTAATTAGTCTCAAATATATTTGAGATAATTAAATTTAGTCCATGGTTTTTAATTTGTTAAAAACCATGTAATATATGCATGCATGGGAGGTGAAGGGTTGGGAGACAACTTTTTCTATTTTCAAGGCATGGCATGCAATTTTTGTTGGTAGCTTTTTGCAAGTCCAAGACAAGTCTCCCTCCCCTTCATTCTATGCACCATGGCCGAAATATTGAGCCTATT
Source organism: Primulina eburnea (assembly GCF_022965805.1). Classification (NCBI taxonomy): domain Eukaryota; kingdom Viridiplantae; phylum Streptophyta; class Magnoliopsida; order Lamiales; family Gesneriaceae; genus Primulina; species Primulina eburnea. The sequence goes on along the minus strand of NC_133103.1, from coordinate 29,217,693 downwards.
CTCTCCAAGTTTTTTCTCTCTTTTCTTCTTCAAGTGTTGAGGAAGAAATAATCTTCTCCTTGAAAAATCCTCTTGATTTTCTAGTGCAAATTAAGAGGGGATTTACCAAGCAAATGGTGGGCCTAATTTTTGAAGGAAGGAGGAAGCATGTAGATCTTCTTGCCATTCAAGAGCTTTGTTGTTTAACAACAAAGTTGGAGCCACAATCAATCTTTTAATGATTGATAGGTATATCTCTCAAACACCCTATGAATGTCATAATGTGTTTTTTATTGTATTTGCTGCAAATTCTTGTGGTGACGGAAAATTCTTGATGAAAATAAATTTTTTGAACTTCCGTTGTGCTTCCGGTCACCGTAACCGATCCCCTTTCAAGTGGTATCAGAGCTAGGTTACTAGTTTTTGTGTAGCATTTACATAATATTATGTTGAGATCATTTTCTAACCGCTTGAGATATATTTTGAAACCAAAATCAAGGCCACTTTCGGGCATATTTCGGGCAGCTCGGGCTGCCCGAGGGGCTGCTCATTTCAGGTAGCAAGGGCAGCCCGAGGGGCTGCCCGAACAGCCCCTATATTTAAAAAAAAAATTTTGTTACCGGAATCCGGCGACGGCGATGACGACTAGGGTTTCCGAAACTGTTTTGGATTATCAAAGTGTCATGGGCCTTGAGTTGTTGGGCCATTGGATGGCCAACATATTTGTGAATTTTAAATGGGCTAAAATGTTTTTGGTGAAAAATAAGTTTTTGGGCCCTTAAGTTTAAAATTACAAAAGTTGTAAATTTTTCTCATAAAATAAATAATTGAAGTTGGACTTTAATTATTTATAGTAAATTGTGATTTACAAGAAATTCGATTATAAATAAATTAATTTGAAAGTAGACAAAGGGGTTTATATACTTTGTTAATTTAATTTATAATTGTGGCGGTTAGTGATTGGATCAAGATATATAATATTGGATCAATTAATTATTGTGATTATTAATTGATGGTGTATGATATGTGATATTATGCATGAAGAATGATCAAAAGCCCAAGCCCAATTTGCTAGGTGTATGCTAGGATATTTTGTGTTGAATGATTGTAATAATTATCAATTTATAAAGTGGGCCTGGTTTATGGCCCGTTCCCACCCCCATGAGATGTATCCCTATTTGCCATGGATATTTTTTTGTAAATATAGTATAGTGGATGATCAAGATTGGAAGATGGTGGCCATGATGATTATGAAGATCGAAGACATGTAAATATTGGAAGCTAATGTAATAGTTGCATTTGCATCCCATGCATTTCCCTAGGATTGGATTTAGGCCCGTGTTTAGCTCACACGGTCCGTTAGTATTGGGGCGATTGATCATCCTTGTTTGTTTAGTGTTTATAATATATGCATGATATGTTATAAATAATGAGCATGTGCGTTATTATTATGATAATAACAAAGTTGCATGAATCCGGCAAACATACGATTAAACATGGCGAGCTTTTAAATAAAATTAATGATGAGACCTTTCAAAATTAAAAACCCTCATTTTGAATAAGATTCAAAATTAATATCAAGCCCGAAAAGGGGAATTATAAATTTGTTTATAATTTTCTTGTCTTCCATCGACAATGGGTGCATGATGAACGCTATCCGTACTCGGGGCTCGGCTCATATTATTGGGGGAGCTTTGGGTGCCGGAAAACTGTGACATCCATTGACATGGTGATGTGAACTACGTGGAACTCCCATGATTTCGGCTCATATTATTGAGGGAACTCATGGCGACCGTCCATTAAGGTTCAATATCGATGGGTTAGGCTTGACACGTAAAGATGAACGACGTCATATTATTGGGTCCTAATCAAACGTGAGACAAAAGATTACGTATAGGGTTGCATGGCGATGCAATCGGAAACTACCTTTCAGGAATTATGATTCGCTGATATTATTCGGGATCATAATTCGCTAATTGGACCTTACGTACCTACTGAGGAAATGAGTTTCCCTTTTTCACTAGAGGGTAGTGAAAATGTCAAAACAGTGGGAGCGAAAATTTATAAAGTAAAAGTCCATACTTTATATCTTAGTAAATATTTTAAAATAGTTATTAACATTTATCTGTTTTACTTTTCAGTACAAAATTTGACAATGTCTTCAATTCGCAATCCGCTTTCTGCCATACTCGAAACACATGTGTTAACCGGACCTAACTATCTCACTTGGCTAAGAAATATGAAAATCGTCCTCAACTCGGAAAGGATTGCATATACACTGACTGAGTCGCCCCCTGCTGAGGCTCCGACTAGATGCACTCCTGAGGAATTGCAGATCTACAAGGATTGGTGTGACCATGACTTGAAGGCTAGGTGTTATATGCAGGCTTCTATGAACGATGAGCTGCAGAGGCGTTTTGAGGATGCAAAGAATGCTGCTGACATTCATATGCACCTCAAGGAGCTCTTTGGCGAGCAGACTCAGCCTCTGAGGCATGCTACAGTCAAGGAGCTCATCACTTTACGCATGTGAGATGGGGCTTCGGTCCATGAGCATGGCCTAAAGTTGATTGGGCTCGTGGACAAGCTCGTTGGCATGGATTTGATGTTGCCTTCGGAGTTGACCACTGATGTGTTGCTGTTGTCGTTGCCTAGCTCATTTGATCCTTTTGTGGTGAACTTCAATATGAACAAGCTTGAGCCGAGCCTTGAAGAGTTGGTGAACATGCTTGTGACTTTTGAGTCCACCATCAAGAAAGAGAAGCCGGTTCTTTTTGTGGGCTTTTCATCTGGCTCGAAGACCAGTCCACCTGGGAAGGGAAAAAAGCGTTCTTTCCAACGTCCCAAGAAGAGCGTGCCCTCGAAGAGGCAGACTTCGAGTCCCGTAGTGGCAGCCACACTAGTGAAGGCTGACAAGACTGTTGACATCTGTCACCACTGGAAGAAACCTAGACATTGGAGGCGTAACTGCAAGGAATATTTTGCACAGAAGGGTTCTGGAAAGGGTATGTTCTATATTGAAGTAAACATTTCGATTAACTCTACTTCTTGGGTATTGGATACCGGCTGTGGCTCACATCTCTGCAATGATTTGCAGGTGATGGGAAGAAGTAGGAGGCTCAGGGAAGGTGAGACCTTCTTGAGGATGGGCAATGGAGCAAGGGTTGCTGCCAAGGCCATAGGAGATGTTTCTTTACTTTTGAACAATGATTTTTTAAGTTGTTATTGAGAGATGTTTTGTTTGTACCAGATTTGGTGAAAAACATTATTTCCATTTCTATGTTAGACAAAGATGGATTTTCTTGTTTATTTAGCAAAGGTGTTTGTAATATTTACAAGAATGAATGTTTAATTTGTACTGGAGGACTTGAAAACGATCTCTACACCTTAAAATTGAAAGATATTCCACTTAACAATGTCCAAGCAATAACAACAACAAACAAGCCAAAACAAGATACTCTAAATTCGGCACAATTATGGCATGCTCGATTAGGACATATTTCCCTAAGAAGGATGAACAAGTTAGTGGGAGTTGGCATGTTTGATATGTCTGATATTAATGCTCTCACGACTTGTGAATCCTGTCTAAAAGGAAAGATGACCAAAATTCCCTTTAAAGGCCATGTGGAGCGAGCCAAAGGGTTATTGGATTTGATCCATACCGATGTGTGCGGTCCGCTTAGCATCACCACTAAGCATGGATATGCCTACTTCATCACCTTTACCGATGACTTTTTTCGAGGTATGGGTATGTGTATTTGATGAAATACAAGTTTGAAGCCTTTGAAAGGTTCAAAGAATTCAGAAGCGAAGTAGAGAAGCAGTTGGGACGAAGCATCAAGACACTTCGATCGGATCGAGGTGGTGAATACTTAAGTGCCGAGTTCCAAGAGTATCTTAGGGAGAATGGGATTCTCTCGCAGTGGACTCCGCCCGCTACACCGCAGTTGAATGGTGTTTCGGAGCGTCGTAACCGGACTTTGATGGACATGATTCGGTCTATGATGGGGTTCACGGAGTTGCCGCCATCCTTTTGGGGATATGTGCTTGAGACAGCGGCGCTGTTGTTGAACAATGTCCATTCAAAGGCAGTTGACAAAACTCCATATGAGATATGGATGGGTAAGCCTCCCAAGTATTCTTATCTTAGAATATGGGGGTGCCCTGCTTATGTGAAGCAGGCAGTGAGAGATAAATTGGATAGTCGATCTATTTTATGCTACTTTGTGGGATATCCAAGGAATTCCGTTGGATATTATTTCTATCATCCCCAAGAAACAAAGGTGTTTGTTTCTAGGAATGCAACCTTTTTGGAAAAGAAATTTCTATTGGATAGAAAAGGCGAGATGATAGAACTCGAAGAGGTTCGAGAGACACCCACAGTTGTAGAACTCACACCCAATGAGCCAAGTGAGGAGATACAAGCTCCTAGAAGATCCGAGAGAGTCTCGAGACCACCTATGAGGTATGGTCTGCTTCTTGAAGATGGCCATGATGAGCCAATCCATGGATGTGATCCAAGGACCTTCAAGGAAGCATTATCTGATGCCGATTCATCCAAGTGGCTTGAATCGATGGAATCTGAGATGAATTCCATGCATTCGAACCAAGTGTGGAATCTCGTGGATCCACCTGAGGGAATTGTTCCCATAGTGTAAATGGATTTACAAGAGGAAACTTGGGGTGGATGGGAAGGTATTGACATTCAAGGCGCGATTGGTGGAAAAAGGATATACTCAAAGACAAGGAGTTGACTTTGAAGAAACCTTTTCCCCAGTCGCAATGTTCAAGTCCATAAGGATTTTGCTAGCCTATAGCTGCATGGTATAACTATGAGATATGGTAGATGTATGTCAAGACAACCTTTTTTAATGAAGATATTAAGGAAAAGATTTACATGTCTCAACCTGAAGGGTTTACATCTGTCGGAAGTGAGCATATGGTATGCAAACTTCAGAGATCTATTTATGGTCTAAAGCAGGCATCTAAGAGTTGGAACATCGAATTCGATAGTACAATCAAAGAGTTTGGTTTTACTAAAAATCCTGAGGAACCTTGTGTGTATAAGAAGGTCAGTGGGAATGCTGTGACATTCCTGGTGCTTTATGTTGATAACATTCTAATCATTGGGAATGATGTAGGGATGTTACAATCAACCAAGATATGGTTAGCGAGTAAGTTCTCGATGCAGGACTTGGGTGAAGCATCTTTCGTATCGGGAATACAGATCTATAGAGATAGATCAAAAGGATTGCTTGGTCTCACCCAGTCCACATACATTGATACCATCGTGAAGCGATTCTCGATGGATGAGTCCAATAGAGGACATCTACCAATGTGTCATGGCGTGTCCCTATCCAAGTCTATGTCTCCCAAGACTGATGCAGAGATAGCGGCGATGACAAGCATTCCTTATGCATCTGCGATTGGTAGCATCATGTATGGGATGATATCTACACGTCCCGACGTGGCTTTTTCAATAAGTGTAGTGAGTAGATATCAATCTAACCCTGGTCTTCCTCACTGGAAAGCTGTGAAAGACATCCTCAAGTATTTGAGAAGGACCAATAAGTTGTTATTGGTCTATGGGGGTGGAGAACTGAAATTGGAAGGCTATACCGACTCTAGCTTCCAAAGAGATATCGATGACTCGAAGTCAACCTCTGGATTCGTATTCATGCTAAATGGTGGTGTTGTCTCTTGGAAGAGTTCCAAAGACAGCACTGCTGATTCCACCACTGAGGCCGAATACATTGCTGCATCGGCTGCAGCAAAGGAGGTTGTTTGGATTAGGAATTTCGTCCAAGAGTTGGGCGTCATTCCTAATGGAGTTGCTCCTATCCCGGTGATGTGTGACAACACAGGAGCCATAGCTCAGGCAAAGGAGCCAAGGTCTCATCAGAAGTCCAAACATATACTGAGAAAGTACCACATCCTCCGAGATATCGTGGAAAGGGGAGATGTCACGATTGATAAAGTCGGCTCCGCAGATAATGTTGCTGATCCGCAAACTAAGCCTTTACCTGGACCATTATTCGAGAAGCATCGCGAATCGATGGGTTTAAAGAATATGGGTAGTTGGCTCTAGTGCAAGTGGAAGATTGTTAGAGTAGGTGCACGTCGAGCCAAGTGTTGGCCGAGTGTTCACAATGAAACTCTATGTATAAACGATCTTTATTTTAATAATATTTGAATTTATTGTTTTGGCACTTCTTTATCTGTATACCCATGCTAGTTGCATAGATAAAGCCCTTGAATATACAAACAGTAGAAAGAATATGAGATGCTCATATGATGAGTATTATGAAACTCATATTTGTAATACTGTATATTCTAAACGGTTCCTAGTCGATTCAGCCGCCACTAAGAAGTATATAGGCCGCTAGAGCTCGAGACTAGTATCTGCGATGTGAGTACCATGTTTCTTTGGTAGGGGACATTGTGATGTCCGAGTATGCAGATAGGTGCTTCTGGTAGAGTGCCCTGAACAACCATCTATAAAGGACTTTCCAAGTGGTTCTCAGTTATCGAGTGGAAACGTCCTAGTTTATGGTTGTACACCATTAGTCCTTATGACCCGAGACAACATTGAGACTCTATCTGCTAGCGTTTCACTTTGACTTGTTTACCGACTCTCATGGGGTCATCAGGTGGCAAGGTTGGGTGTTATGTCGAAACATATAGGAGTCGATGCATTGTAGTCGGGGATTCACCGCTTACCTACGTGTATGGATATCCTATGTGTTATCATGTGTATGTAGTTTGAAATCTCTGATCAGAGTATGGTGGTAATTATGAAAGGGGTTTCATAGATTACACCATCGATGCAACTACGACATGACACATAGTATCGATTCATTGACAACTCTCGATATACCAATGGTTGTCGAATCGCTCGGGATATATGAGTTGAAGGACCGTACTGTACGCTAGCCATAATTGAATGGTTCTTGCAGGCACTATCATTTGATACCTAGGGAATCATGTAAGCGATGCTGCTAGGCGTTTAACATGATTGGTTGGGTACTATCAGACTTGAGTTCTGACGTTCTTTTTATCAAGGAGTTGATAAATAAGAATGGAGCAATTGGAGTATGCTCATATAAGGACATGTTTAGTCCGAATCACATGGAGATGTGAACCCACAGCTATTTGTATCAGTGAACCATTGAGGGCCACACAAGTACTTGCTTTCTAGATCCCGTTGAGAAGTAAAATAGTTCAATGTGTTGAACGGCTTATAAATGAGTTTATAAGTGTAAAGAAAAATAGAAGTATGACTTCTATGAGAGAAATGTAAATTTTAATTTATGAATGTGTTCCTAAATTAAAATTTGGCCAAGTGAATAATTTGTTTGAAAATTGTGATTTTCAAAAACATTATTATGGACTAAATTAAATTAATTCAAGTGTTGAATTAATTAAACACTAGTGGACCTAGTAGAGTCCAAATAATTAAATTAATTCAAGTGTTGAATTAATTAAATTATATTGAGTCTTGTGGAGCTCAATTTAAATAAATTATTTAACTAGTGGACTTGAGTAAATTCAAGTAATGTTTAATTAGTCTCAAATATATTTGAGATAATTAAATTTAGTCCATGGTTTTTAATTTGTTAAAAACCATGTAATATATGCATGCATGGGAGGTGAAGGGTTGAGAGACAACTTTTTCTATTTTCAAGGCATGGCATGCAACTTTTGTTGGTAGCTTTTTGCAAGTCCAAGACAAGTCTCCCTCCCCTTCATTCTATGCACCATGGCCGAAATATTGAGCCTATTCTCTCCAAGTTTTTTCTCTCTTTTCTACTTCAAGTGTTGAGGAAGAAATAATCTTCTCCTTGAAAAATCCTCTTGATTTTCTAGTGCAAATTAAGAGGGATTTACCAAGCAAGTGCTGGGCCTAATTTTTGAAGGAAGGAGGAAACTTGTAGATCTTCTTGCCATTCAAGAGCTTTGTTGCTTAACAACAAAGTTGGAGCCACAATCAATCTTTTAAAGATTGATAGGTATATCTCTCAAGCACCCTATGAATGTCATAATGTGTTTTTTATTGTATTTTCTACACATTCTTGTGGTGACCGAAAATTCTCGATGAAAATAAATTTTTTGAACTTCCGTTGCGCTTCCGTTCACCGTAACCGATCCCCTTTCATATTCACCAAGTGTAGAGGAACATAGAGAACATCTGCGTATCACTTTGCAGACTCTGCGTGAAAAGGAACTATATGCCAAATTCAAGAAGTGTGAATTTTGGTTGAAAAGTGTGGCGTTTCTAGGTCATATAATTTCCGAATATGGGGTGTCAGTAGAACCTAAGAAGGTGGAAGCAATCAAGGATTGGCCACAACCAAAGACAGTGACTGAAGTAAGAAGTTTTCTGGGATTAGCAGGCTACTATAGAAAATTTGTGGAAGGATTTTCTTCAATAGCCATTCCACTCACCAAACTTACTCAGAAAAATTCGAAATTCATTTGGAATGAAGCTTGTGAAAAGAGTTTCGAAACCCTGAAGACAAAACTCGCATCCACACCAGTACTCATTCTTCCCGAGGATGGTAAGAATTTCACTGTATACAGTGACGCATCAAAGGAAGGATTGGGGTGTGTGCTCATGCAAGAGGGTTAGGTAATCGCTTATGCCTCACGACAATTGAAACCATACGAGCAGAATTACCCCACTCATGATTTGGAATTAGCTGCAGTAGTATTTGCACTTAAAATCTGGAGGAACTACCTTTATGGAGTAAAATGCGAAGTTTTTACTGATCACCAGAGCCTCAAGTACATTCTCACTCAAAAGGAATTAAACATGAGACAAAGAAGATGGATGGAACTTCTCAAAGACTATGACCTATCAATCAATTACCATCCGGGTAAGGAAAATAAAGTGGTAGATGCATTGAGCCGGAGGAACCCCGGAAAAGTGATTTTATCGTCACTATCAGTGCAGCCAGACCTCCAAGAAACAATCAAACTAAAGCAAAGTCAAGACACCAGTACCTTCAAGATAAAGGAACAAATTCAGGAAGGAAAGATGCCAGAATTTCAAATTGATGAAAAAGGTGTCCTCTGGATGAAGGGTCGATTGTATGTGCCAAACATCGATGGAATTCGAGAAGAGGTAATGGCTGAGGCACATAAATCAAGATTTTCAGTACACCCGGGAAGCACCAAAATGTACAGGGATCTGAAGAATAACTACTGTGGAATGGAATGAAGAAGGACGGAGCTGTTTTCGTTGCAAAGTGTCTAACCTGTCAACAAGTCAAGGCAGAGCATCAGCGGCCTGGGGGACTTTTGCAACCATTGGAAATACCCGAGTGGAAGTGGGATAACATCTCTATGGACTTTGTAGTCGGGTTACCAATATCGAGGCAGGGTCACGATGGGATTTGGGTCATCATTGACAGACTGACCAAGTCTGCCCATTTCTTGCCAGTACGGATGAATTGTAATATGGAGAAATTAGCCGCTTTGTATATGGACAACATAGTGAGGCTACATGGAGTCCCGGAAAGTATACTGTCTGATAGAGACCCAAGATTTGTATCAAGATTTTGGAAGAGTTTCCAAAAGGCTATGGGAACCATGATTACTCTCAGTACAGCCTATCATCCTCAGACTGATGGTCAAACTGAGAGGACAATTCATACCCTTGAAGACATGTTGAGGGCATGTGCATTGGATTTTCATGGAAATTGGAGTGAGCAGTTACCGTTGATAGAGTTTGCATACAATAACAGCTACCACAGTAGCATCGAAATGGCTCCTGTACGAAGCACTGTATGGTCGAAAATGTAGATCGCCCTTATACTGGGATGACGTCGGAGAAAAAGCTATTACCGGGCCAGAGCTCATTCAAATAACTGTTGATAAAGTGGCCATAATCAAAGAAAGACTCAAGGCAGCTCAGGACAGACAAAAGAGTTGGGCTGATTTGAAAAGAATACCATTGGAGCTGGAGATCGGAGAAAAGGCTTATGTCAAGGTCTCACCAATGAAAGGAGTGGTACGGTTCAGTAAATCTGGGAAGTTAAATCCAATGTATGTGGGACCGTTCGAGATACTGGAGAACGTGGGAACTTTAGCTTATCGACTGGTATTACCACCCAAGATGTCCGGAGTACATAATGTTTTCCACATCTCACAACTACGAAAATATGTTCCGGACCCGAGCCATGTACTTAAAGTTACACAACTAATGATCGAAGGTAATCTGAATGAGGAACTCAAATATGAAGAAGTCCCTACCCGAATAGTGGACTCAAAAGACCAGGTGTTGAGAAATCGGACAATACCTTATGTCAAGGTAATGTGGTCAAATCATACTGAAAGAGAGGCAACATGGGAACTTGAAGAAAAGATGCACTCACAATACCCTTATTTATTCAACAATTCCGGCTGATCCAAGTTTCGAGGACGAAACTTTCAATAAGGAGGGAGGGATGTGAGAACCCGGAAATTTCGACCAAAGCAAATCAAGTACGTAATATGAAAATTACTTAAAATAAGTTCAGCAATTCTCGTTTCAACCAAACAACTTGAATAATAACTTAAATTTTATCAAATTTAACTCGAAAAGGTAGATTCTAAGCTCGAGGAATAGTTCACTGGCATGCTAAGCTGCAACTAACCACATTCATCGAAGAGTTTTCACGGGAGGAGTAAAACCGCAGCTCAAGGACGCAAACTTCCAGCTCGAAGAAGCTCAACCAAGCTTGTCCTAACAAGACCATAAAGGGAGCTAAAAGATGAACTAAGGGTTTGGACAAATTAAGTATGTAAGAAATGACTTCTGAGTTAACCCATGAAGGAGCTGCGTGAGGAGCTACGGGCTAGGACACCTTTATTTTGTAGGAGATGGCTCTTGGTGCTTGGCATAGAGCTTGACCACATTGATGGCAAAATTGAAGGCATTTCTTGGGGACCAAGTGGTCGACCATGGGGCATGCCAAGGGGCAATATGTGGCCTATAAATACTAACCCAAAGTTGAAGGAAAGGTGCTCCAAAACTCAAGTCAAGTTTCGGCTCTTCCCTCCCCCTCACACTCCTAAATTTCGGCCAAGCAAGGAAAAGAAAGAGAAGGAGATTTCTTTCAGTTCAGAGTTTCTATCCAATGTCGGAGTTCTGCCCGATCGAAGACAGTAATTATTGGAGTTACGCCGAAGTGCAGTCGAATTTTTGAGAAGAAGCTTCGTATAAGAAATTGTAAGTGGGCTTTTGTTATGTACTTCGTTTGTATTTTAAAACCTTGATATAAATAATGTGACATGCATGAATGTGTGTCTTCTTTTTCGAAAACCATGATGCCTATCTGTTTAAAATTTCGATCGATTATATGTTTCTTTCACGCTTCGAATTTCTTGGATTCCGCTGTGTCTGTTGAAAGCTTTGAAATCTGAAACTTCTGATAAGTTCTGTCTGATAAGTTCTGTCTGTAAATTCTGAAATCTTTGTTACACTGTTACGATTCAATTTGAAATGGGACGATAATTATGATTCTGTCTGGCCCTCAATGGTGGGTATAAAACCATTTCTGTGTGGCCCCCAATGGTGGGTAGAAAACCATTTCTGTGTGGCCCCCAATGGTGGGTATAAAACCATTTCTGGCCTCACCCCTTAGAGGAGTAACATATTGGGGACAATTTGACCATGGAAATGAGATGAGTAACAGTGTTCTGTTTGTTCTGATATGATCTGTTTCTGAACTATTCTGAGAAATATGTTTCGTTCTGAAATATCTGTCTCATGTCGTTTCTGTTACGATAAGTTAAGTAGTAAGATTTGAAAGATTGTTAAAGAATTGTTTTAAAGACTTATGATCTATATGTATCTTTGGAAATCGATCGATCCCCCCACTTGCTGAGTGTTTCCCAAAACACTCACCCCTTACAAATTTCAGATAAGAATGAGGAGCAGATTGATGAGGAGGAGCACGAAGCTTTTTGGGGATGGTGAATCAATGATCGATAGCAAGCTCAAGATTTCGTAATTTTCTTTTGAATTCGTTCTGAAAACTCTGATGTAATCTTCATTTTTTTGTTATTGTAAGACAATATTTAATTTATGGAAAAGCCTGGTTTTGGGCAATTTGATACGAGGCTTAATTGATTTCAAGTAATTGTTAAACAATGCGGATGTCACAAACGCTTCGGACTCGGGGCGTGATAGAAAGTGTTACAAATGTGGTAGTACTGACCACATATTGAAGAATTGCCCACAGAAGAGTCTGCCTACCCAAGGCAGAGTTTTTGCTCTCCATGCTGCGGAGACTAACCCGGAGACGATGCTCATGACAGGTATCATAAATCCTTAAGTTGTATTTGAAGTTTAATGTTTTGGGTTAATATTTTGAACTTAGAATTTATGATAGGATTGCATGCTCTAAACAGTGATATTTACGGGAATTTAGGTTAGAAGAACTTTGACCTTTGCATGTCTATAAGCATAGTTCTTGTAAAACTAATGGGTTTAGCATAATATTCCAATCTTTCAGGGAGAATCTTTATAGCCAGTTCAGCTACGAAAGCCTTGATAGATTCAAGGGCTACTCATTCGTTCATTTCAGAAACCTTTGCAAATTCTCTCAAGATCAAATCAATTGGGCTAGACATAGCGTATTCCATATCATTGCCTTCTGGAGAGGAGATGACAGCCACTAATGTGATTCGAGATATATACCTTGAACTCATGGTAATCTTGTGCATGCAGATCTTATCGTTCTGCCGATGCCAGAATTTGATATCATTCTAGGGATGGACTGGCTACTGAGGAACCGAGTTTTGAATAACTTCCAGCAGAGATCTGTTCTCGTCCGACCGCCTGGGATGGAACAATTTTTATTCGAGCCAGACAGGTATTTTAGTTTACCGCGTATGATATCTTGCGTCCAGGCTAGGAAACTCATGCATCGAGGGTGCCGAGCATTTTTAGCTACTCTTGTATCTGTTCTCGAGAAGCCCAAACAGTCAACATCCGATGTTCCTATTGTTCGAGATCTTCTAGAAGTTTTTCCTGACGACGTCTCGGGTTACTACCTGTGAGAGAGGTGGAATTTTCTATTGAGCTTATGCCCGGTACTACACCGATCTCCAAAGCACCATACCGATTAGCACTGACAGAGATGGCAGAACTCAAGAAATAGATTCAGGAACTTCTTGACAAGGAGTTCATTCGCCCGAGCTTTTCGCCATGGGGCGCACCGGTCTTGTTTGTGAAGAAAATGGATGGTTCGATGAGGCTCTGCATTGATTACCGGGAGTGGAACAGAGTTACAGTTAAGAACAAATACCCACTCCCGAGGATTGAAGATTTATTTGATCAGTTGCAGGGAGCTTCCGTATTCTCTAAGATTGATCTGCGTTCTGGGTATCATCAGTTACAGGTGAAAGACGCCGATTTTCTCAAGACTGCTTTCAGGACTCGTTATGGACACTTCGAGTTCCTTGTGATGCCGTTCGGTTTGACGAATGTGCCAGCGATCTTCATGGATCTCATGAATCGCGTATTTCAGCCGTATCTTGATCAGTTTGTGATAGTATTCATAGACGACATTCTTGTCTACTCAAAGAATCAAGAGGATCACAGCAGACATCTGACCACAGTATTGCAGACCCTACAAAAGCACCAGTTATTCGCAAAGTTCAGCAAGTGCGAGTTTTGGTTAGAGAAGGTGGCGTTCTTAGGCCACATCGTTTCTAGCAGCGGTATTGAGGTAGACCCGGCGAAAGTTGCAGCATTCAGAGATTGGGTTGTGCCGCAAAATGCATCAGAGATCCGTAGTTTCCTTGGGCTAGCAGGATACTACCGGAAGTTTATTCGGGGATTCTCCTCCATTGCAGTTCCACTCACATCATTGACGAAGAAGAATGTTAAGTATGTGTGGAGCGAGGAATGTCAGAAGAGCTTCGATACATTGAAGCAAGCTCTTATTTCAGCGCCAGTATTGGCCATGCCTTCAGGACCCGAAGATTTTGTTATGTATACCGATGCTTCGAAACTCGGATTAGGCGCATTATTGATGCAGCATGGGAAGATGATAGCATATGCTTCTCGTCAGTTGAAGATTCATGAGAAGAACTATCCTACCCATGATCTAGAGTTGGCAGCCGTAGTATTTGCATTGAAGATTTGGAGACATTATTTGTACGGAGAGAAGTGTCAGATCTTCATCGACCACAAAAGTCTCAAATACTTCTTTACACAGAAAGAGTTGAATATGCGGCAGAGGCGTTGGTTGGAGCTAGTAAAGGACTACGACTGTGACATTAGCTATCCTCCTGGCAAAGCTAATGTAGTTGCAGACGCGTTGAGCAGGAAGGTCGCAGGGATGGCTCATTTGGTGGTTTCGAGACCTCTTCAGTTTGAGATGCAGAGGTTTGATTTAGAGACATATCCTCGAGGTATAGTTCCTCATCTATCAACTTTGACGATCCATTCTTCTCTCTTAGACCGTATTCGCAGTGGGCAGTTAGCATATGAGCAATGGGCTAAGTGGAGACAGAGAGATGAAGCCAAGGGCAGTATCTTGTACGCAGTTAGAGACGGTATTGTCAGATATCGGGATAGAATGTGGGTTCCGAGCAGCGATTCTATTCGAGAGGATATCTTATCTAAGGCCCATATGTCGTCGTACTCTATTCATCCTGGGAGTACGAAGATGTACAAAGACCTGCAGTTATTATATTGGTGGCCAGGGATGAAGAGGGATATCAGACGATTTGTATCCGAGTGTCTGACGTGTCAGCTAGTGAAAGCGGAACATCAGAGACCAGCGGGTATGCTCAAGCCTCTTCCTATTCCCGACTGGAAGTGGGAGAATGTCACCATGGACTTCGTTGTCGGTCTGCCGAAGTCAGTCAGAGGGTCGAATGCTATATGGGTGATTGTTGATCGTCTTACGAAATCAGCTCATTTCTTTCCTATTAAGACTACTTTCTCCATGATCCAGTATGCAGAGTTATATATCCGGGAGATCGTTAGAATTCATGGCATTCCCGTTTCTATAGTGTCTGACCGAGATCCTAGATTCACTTCATCATTTTGGAAGAGTCTACATTCAGCTATGGGTACGAAATTGTTGTTTAGCACAGCTTTTCACCCACAGACAGATGGTCAGTCCGGGAGAGTTATCCAGATTTTGGAGGATCTTCTTCGTGCTTGTGTTCTTGATTTCTCCGGGAGTTGGGAATCAAAGCTACCATTGGTGAAGTTTACCTATAACAACAGTTTTCAGTCGTCTATAGGTATGGCTCCATATGAAGCACTGTACGGTCGAAAGTGCAGATCGCCTATTCATTGGGATGAAGTAGGGGAGAGAGCAGAATTGGGTCCGGAGATTGTGCAGCAGGCTGGTGATGTAGTAGTCAAGATCCGTGATAGAATAAAGACCGCTCAGAGTAGACAGAAGAGTTATGCGGATCAGAGAAGGAGGGATCTGGAGTTTGCTGTTGGTGACCATGTTTTCGTGAAGATAGAACCGATGAAAGGTGTCATGAGGTTCGGGAAGAAAGGGAAGCTCAGTCCGAGATTCATTGGACCATTTGAGATCCTCGGCAGAGTTGGGACATTAGCTTATCGTGTTGCTCTCCCGCCGAAACTGGCCGGAGTGCACAACGTCTTTCACGTCTCCATGTTGAGGAAGTATATGGCGAATCCATCGGATGTTTTGAACTTTGAACCGTTGCAGCTCACTCCGAACTTGTCTTATGAGGAAAGACCAGTGCAAATTTTAGACAGGCAGGAGAAAAAGCTTCGGAACAAAATGGTCAAGCTACTGAAGGTCAAGTGGCTCAATCATTCGGAGGAAGAAGCTACATGGGAATCTGAGCCAGAGATGAAGAGTCGATATCCCGAGTTATTCGGTAAGATTTAATTTCGGGGACAAAATTTCTTTTAGGGGGAGAGTTGTAGAACCCGAAAATCAGATTACGTATAAGTCATGCATAATTTCTATTATATAAATTAAAAATGAATATTTTACATATATATTAAGTGTTTTAATTATTTTAAAAGTAGAGGTTTAGTTTTATCTTTTTAGGATAAATACGCGAAGTCGGACCGGAGTTTGGAGATTTGAGATAAGATTAATAATAAGAAAATATTCCTAAATTTAATTTAAGGCAAGGAATAATTTAATTTAAAGAAATAAAATGTTTTAGAATTTATTTAATTAATTAGAGCTAAGTTGATAAATAAATTCTTTTAGATTCAATATTTAATTAAAGCTTAATTTAAAATATGTAAATGGGGGATGAATTAATCTAGGTATAAAATAGTTAAGAAATTAAACATAACATTTAAATACTTGAATTTGAGGTCAAGCATGCCATGAAAAATTCTAAGCAAGATTCTAAACTAAATTAATTTGTTAATACATTAAAATATATAATGAGTGTATTAAACATTAAGAAGTTAAAATATAAGCCTTAAACAATATTATACCATGTAAAAAGCTAGTAATAATTTCGGCCAAGTCATTTTTTAGGAGTGATAACTCCTCATTCAAGTCCCCTCAATGACCTTCACAATGAATGCAATTCCTCACATTTAAATTCAACAGTTATTATTAAATTCAATACTATGATACACATTAATCTTACTCAAGCCACTACCCTAGCAAACCAACGTGCTTATGCATTAAAAATAGGAATAAAACCATCGACTAACATAGGAATGAGAAGCAATTGATTAGCTATTCAACTTCTTGCACTTGTAACTCTCCACTAAATGCACTTCAAGACCCCTTTAACACCTCCTATATCATACACCTCCATCCCTAACATCAACTACACCCTTACTGTGGGGACCCGGACGCTGATCTTTTTCTTAATCATCGTTGGGATTTAATTATCAGTTCTGATAAACAGGGTCTAAAAATTTTTTCCTTTTTAAAATGCATCTGCGGAAGGTAATGGAATTTAAATAATATACATATCGGTATAAAATACATTTCAGTATAAAAGTACAATACTGTACAACAGTCTTTCAACTAATCTAGGGTTCAGTTACTAAGTTCAAGTACTAAACCAAATCTACAGTAAGTCCGGAATCACCACGCTAACTCGTCTTCTCTCATCATCTTCTTGACCCTGATCCAGCCCCACCTGTTGTCATGCACACATACAAAACAAAACAAAAGCCGGATAACTCCGGTGAGAATAAATCCCAGTATAAAACATGGTAAACATGTATATCCACAATATAATTCATGAAACATGCGGTCATGAATGAAATCAAAACAATAGAGTTCATAATCTATGAAATCAAATCAAATAAGCATGCAACTCGAAGCTGATAAACATGCAACTCAAATCGAATCATAAAAACATGCTATCATGACTGAAAGCAATAAAAACAGGTTTCATAGTCTATGAAACCACATCCATAAACTCATGCAGTTCTAGTCAAATCATGTCTAGACTCGACTCAACTATAACTCTAGGAACCACATCCATAAACTCATGCAGTTCTAGTCAAATCATGTCTAGACTCGACTCAACTATAACTCTAGGGATCCCGGGGTGAATAAGACGTCAATGGCTGTCACCTACTCTCCCACTCGGGGTGACTGTACGTCTTATTCCTAGATTTCGGTCTGAGCTGTATCAACGGCTGCAATAGGAGTCAGAGCTGCTCCTAAGCTGAGATACACCGAACATCTAGAAGTCTGACTGTTTCTGTCAAACTTTCCTATCTCAAATGAAATGCATAACCATCTGTAAACAATGCATAATTATCTCAAAAGATTCGAATACAATTCTATAAACAAATCATAATCATATCAAAAGATAAACAATAATCAAGTATGTGATTTTCTTGGGAAACTCAAATGGAATCTCATTTGAGTCGTGTCTTCCCGAATATCACATGAATTATACCTTTGTCTTCCCTGTCTGACGAAGACGATGACCTGTATTCAATTCTGTCCATATCCAATCTGAAAAGACAATATCGAATACATAGTTTCAATGAATAACTCAATTCATAATCTGTTCTGATCAATACTCAACTCAGTACATAATCTAATCAATATCTAAACAAAATACAGTCTGATTCATATCAATGATATCACGATATAATCGAAATCATAACTGAATCTGATCAATCTAATTCAACTGATGTTTAAACGGCATAACAACACAGTCTCGATACCCCGTCAGTCTAAACATCACAGATATAATATCAGACTTCGTAATCAATAACAATACTAGTCATAATCTCAATAACAATACAAATCTGATATGAAATCTCAGTCAAATCAACTCTGAAATCATAACAAATACAGAAACAATCTGTTCTTCAATCTGACTTCAATTATACGATGTCTACGGTAGCAGAAACACCATATTTGAATCATATTCAGTTCTGACAACATCATAAATTCAAAACATGTCTAAACGTAACAAAACTTACGTCCAGTTATAGCCTGCGTCGATAGGAACTCAGTACTGAAGTCGGATTCAAATTCTGATAGTCGGATCACACGAAATCACCAATCTATTATACGAGGAAACTTCAGGGATTTTCAGAGAATTAGCTTGCTTCTTTGTTGGAATTCTCGGAGGAAGAAACAAAATATCACAATTTATATATCTTGCATGCAATGGATACGTGGCTTCTCCAGAATTTGCCAAAAACCCACTCGCGCATATGCGCGCTTCATCTCGCGCATATGCGCCAAAGATTCTGGAACTGTTGCGCATATGCGCGCCTTATCTCGCGCATATGCGCGAGGGCTTCTGGACCCCTCGCGCATATGCGCGTGTTTCTTCGCGCATGTGCGCCGGTCATTTCTTTTGAGATGTTCAGCCGAACATCTCGAGATGTTCGGTTGAACATCTTGGCTTATATTGTAACGATGCCCGACTTCTTCATTCAAGTTCGTATAACCTCAATCATGAAATTAATCAACGTATGATTACAGTAATTAAGTCTCGGGCATTACATTTCTCCCCCTCTTAAATCTGAGTTCGTCCTCGAACTCATAAGTAATCAGTTCAAATATACTAGAAGAAATGTATCGTAAAGTTTAAATCAAAACTCAAATCTCCGATTCCAATCTGGAATAAGAATTCACTAAGTATAGCATCATAATGCTTCTCCAAATTCTTTTGACAGAATCCATCTCACATTACTGGCTATACAACATCCGTATATGTCAATCTACAGTTCATAGTAAATCAATACTATTGACGATTATTAATTCTGTTTATCCCGATCAAGGATATATTCAATCTTCCACTCTCAATACCAAGCATCATCATCCGAGGTTGGTTTATCAAATCTGTCATTTCTGAGCTATCTTTATTCCTTTTTGAATCTTCTTTATAAGAACTCTGTAGTACTCAGTGTACAATGTGTCGTCTGTAACTATCTCAGTACTCTTTTGATAGTTATCACCACACAATTACCCATAAAGTAACAATACCTCATGTCAACTAGTGCTAGCCTCCAGCACTACTGCTCTCTAGATATCTTCCATATCTGGATAGTACACTCTGGCTATCCGTCAATCGGTGAAAAATCTGTGAAATAACGTATGGTATATTCTTCCATATGTGCAGAATGAATCACAATCACAATCTGATACATTTTATTGCCACATTCTATGCAATCTGATCATTTCTTTGACATCAATCTGTGTCATTTGCTCATGTTTGTACATCAACTTGTACAAACTGATAGATATAGATTGAACAATCTGTCAATCACAATCATATCATATTTCAATCTGAAGAAAATGGCAGTAATTTCTTTACGAAAGCCATAGAAATGCACTCCCATTTCTATTAAAAAAAAACATACACATCTGTAATAATCTTCTGATTTCTGTCTTCATTTGTTGACAATTCGTACAATTCAGTACAATTTCTGCCAAAATTTCAGTACAAATCTGTCACAACTGACTTAATCTAGCTATATCAAAACTGTCTGTTCGAATATCATACATTCTCAGTCACAAACATGACAACTGAAGTCACTACAGCGCATTTCTGACACTATCTGTGATTTAAATTTCGAACTACTGCCATAAACAAATCAGTTAATAACATAATTTAAAAAAAGAAATACCTACCTGGTATTCGGCTCTGACTATCAATATCAATTCTGTTATACAATACTGAAACATTCTGATATCACAAGCTAGTCAATTCCATACAAAACACAAAATCATATATCCATTACTCTGATCGATGCTCCATTCTAATTATCAATCAAGCTCGGAACATTCTGATCGCATTTCTGAATAGCTATACCTCTCAAAAATAACTCTGATACAATTGAACTGTATATATTCTCAACGGTTCACAACAATCTGTATCATATATGGATTCAAAACAACAATCATATCAAATCAGAGACGAAATAGCAACATCCTATACAGATCTAGTGAGTTCAGTGGACTCATAAAACAAGGATTTCTGATAAATCTCTTCATGTCATACTGATCAACTGCTATATCTCATCTGCAATTAAAAGGTGCTCCCAACCAATATAAGATATCACGAATACTGATTTAGAACAATAACAATATTCAGCAGATATAAAGCAATAATCGAATAAGATAATCTGCCCAATCCGACACAATAAATTTCTGACATTTTTGATATTTCTGATCTCCATATCTTTCAGTCACTGATCATGACCGCAACTGTGTCAAAGTCAATCTGTATACTAATTTCAGATATCACCTACTCTGAATACAATCTGTTTCAAGCGGAATTCTTATCTGAATAGTTTCTGTATACAATAATTCTAATTCTCATAATATTCACTACAATCTTCAGATATTCAATTCAATCAATCAGATGCTGCAAATACATCAAAATCTCATAGATACAATGAGCATAACATCATCAGAACATCTCTGAATATACTGAAACATACCAAAGAGGAACACTAAATCAGATGTAACTCCTGGTCAGTATTTTGCTACTGATCTTTCTTCATTCTGTATCATTCTGTACATTCAATGTCATTTTATGCTGAATTCTAAAATAACGATCAATATCTGATCTGAATTCAATTATGAAATCTATCTTTCTGATATAAATTAAATCTAACATCTTACCTAGGCAAACATCCGCCAACTCATATTTCACTGGCAAATCTGCCAATGCTAGGCTCGATTTCAGTGGATCTACTGAATACATAAGGATGCAATCTGCTCCTTTCTGTACTAATCGAGTCATATACAATACAGATATCAAAGGAATTCTAAATCTAGAATCCTTATCGTGGTATCTCCACTGATCAGTCATCTCTGGTCTGACTCTTATCATTTCTGGAAAAATTCTACAATATGTCTGTACTTGTTCAACATATTAATATCAATAATGTGTTCAAATCAGAAAACACAAGTACATCATAAACTATCTCTATTTCATTCTCGTCTTAATGTAGT
Organism: Primulina eburnea; assembly: GCF_022965805.1. Lineage (NCBI taxonomy): Eukaryota > Viridiplantae > Streptophyta > Magnoliopsida > Lamiales > Gesneriaceae > Primulina > Primulina eburnea. Next base: position 29,196,304 of record NC_133103.1, on the reverse strand, counting down.
ATATAATATATACAGAAATTTCTGATATCAACATTTTCCTCAACAATCAAAGAAATCAATACTACAGTATAAACAAACCCAACAAGTACAGCATATCTCCATGCCACTCAGTCACAGACAATTATACAGAATGCATTAGTACATATCAATACGTATGCAGTATAATCATAAAAGAATAGTACCTGTAGTGTATTCTGGGTCTGTTTCTCGATTCTGTTCCCTAAAATCTTCGGGAATCTTTCTGGGGACAGACTCTAGCAAAGTGCCCCGGCTGTTTACAAATATTGCATCTACCAAGCACTCCTTGGCATTTCTCTGTGGAATGCCTCCCTCCACAATTTCTGCAATATACTCCTGTATAGCTCGGGCTGGAACCACTGGAACTAGAGGAACCACTTCCTAATTTCTTGAACGGTTTCCTTTGAGCTTTCAATGGTTCTTTGTTTTTATCACTGCTGCTGCCAATCTCGACTCTAGAAGGCAGTTGCTGTGGATTTGGAGCTGGAAGATCATACGATGCTTCCTGTTGTCCTGTCAGAACTGTTTCTGCTCTTTTGGCCCTATTCAAGGTATCAGCAAAACTACTTGATTGCTTCACATTCACCAATGTACGTATTTCTGGATTCAATCCTTGAATGAACTTACTAGAAATAGCATCATCATTTTGAAAGGGATCGATTAAGGTGACCGAATAACACAACGGAAGCTACAAAATTTTCGAAAATCACATTTTCTTGCAAGGAAATTTTCGGCCACCATGTGTACTAGTGTAGCATATACAAAAATCTCAACTTTCAAGCATAGGGTGTTGAGAAAATTTACCTATCAATCTCAAAGATTGATTGTGGCTCCAACTAAGGTGTAAACACCTTAGCTCTTGAAGGTAGACAATCTACAAGCTTCACCTTTCTTTTGGACTCCTTTCTTCCAATCAAGCCCACCACCAACTAGGTAGATCCACCTTACACTTGCACTAGAAAATGTATGGCATTTTTCTTTGAGAAGTGAGTGTTTTTCTCCAACAATTGAAGAACACAAAATGAAAGAAAAATGGAGAGAAAATGAAGAGAGGATTTCGGCCATTGTGTGTGTGGGAGGAGAGAAGGAAGACTAGACTTGGTTGTGGGAAAAGTTGTTTCAAAAAGTTGCATGCCATGCCTTGAAAACACAAAAAGTAGTCTCCCAACCTTTCACCTCCCATGCATGAATATTATATGGTTTTTAATCAAATTAAAAACCTTGGACTAAATTTTAATTATCTCAAACATATTTGAGACTAATTAAACATTACTTGAATTTACCCAAGTCCCACTAGTTAAATAATTAATTTAAATTGAGCTCTACAAGACTCAATATAATTTAATTAATTCAACACTTGAATTAATTTAATTATTTGGACTCTACTAGGTCCACTAGTGTTTAAATAATTCAACACTTGAATTAATTTAATTTAGTCCATAATAATGTTTATGAAAATCACAATTTTCAAATACATTATTCACTTGGCCTAATTTTAATTTAGGAACACTTCCATAAATTAAAATTTACATTTCTCTCATAGAAGTCATACTTCTATTTTTCTTTACACTTATAAACTCATTTATAAGTCGTTCAACACATTGAACTATTTTCTCTTTTATAGAAGTCATACTTCTAATTTTCCTTACGCTTATAAACTCCTTTATAAGCCGTTCAACACATTGAACTATTTTTACTTCTCAACGGGATCTAGAAAGCTAGTACTTGTGTGGCCCTCAATGGTTCATTGATACAACTAGCCGTGGGTTCACATCTCTATGTGATTCGGACTAAACATGTCCTTATATGAGCATACCCCAATTGCTCCATTCTTATTTATCAACACCTTGATAATAAGAACGTCAGAACTCAAGTCTGATAGTACCCAACCAATCATGTTAAACGCCTAGCAGTATCGCTTACATGATTCCCTAGGTATCAAATGATAGTGCCTGCAAGAACCATTCTATTATGGTTAGCGTACAGTACGGTCCCTTCAACTCATATATCCCGATCGATTCGACAACCATTGGTTTATCGAGAGTTGTCAATGAATCGATACTATGTGTCATGTCGTAGTTGCATCAATGGTGTAATCTATGAAACCCCTTTCATAATTACCACCATACTCTGGCTAGAGATTTCAACCTACATACACATGATAACACATAGGATATCCATACCCGAAGGTAAGCGGTGAATCCCCGACTACAATGCATCGACTCCTATGTGTTTCGACAGAACACCCAACCTTGCCACCTGATGATCCCATGAGAGTCGGTAAACAAGTCAAAGTGTAATTCTAGCACATAGAGTCTCAATGTTGTCCCGGGTCATAAGGACTAATGGTGTAAAACCATAAACCAGGACGTTTCCACTCGATAAGTGAGAACCACTTGGAAAGTTCTTTAATGGAGGGTTGTTCAGTGCACTCTACTAGGAGCACCTATCTGCATGCTCGGACATCACAATGTCCCCTACCAATGAAACATGGTACTCACATCGCAGATACTAGTCTCTAACTCGAGCGACCTATATCCTCCTTAGTGGCGGCTGAATCGACTAGGAACGGTTTAGAATATACTGTATTCCAAATATGAGTTTCATGATACTCATCATATGAGCATCTCATATTCTTTCTACTATTTGTATATTCAAGGGCTTTATCTATGCAACTAGCATGGGTATACAGATAAAGATTTGCCAAAATAATAATTTCAAATATTATTAAAATAAAGATTGCTTATACATAGAGTTTCATTGTGAACACTCGGCCAACACTTGGCTCGACGGGCACCTACTCTAACAATCTCCCACTTGCACTAGAGCCAACTACCCATATGCTTTAAACCCATTGATTCGCGATGCTTGTCGAATAATGGTCTAGGTAAAGGCTTAGCTAGTGGATCAATCAACATTATCGGTGGAGCCGACTGTGTCAAAAGACACTTCTCCTCTTTCCACAATCTCTCCGAGGATGTGGTACTTTCTCAATACTAGTTTGGATTTCTGATGAGACCTATGCTCCTTTGCTTGAGCTTATAGCTCCCGTGTTGTCACACAACACCGGGATAGGAGCAACTCCATTAGGAATGACGCCCAACTCTTGGACGAAACTCCTTATCCAAACAGCCTCCCTTGCTGCATCTGATGCAGCAATGTATTCGGCCTCTGTGCTGGAATCCGTAATATTGTCTTGCTTGGAACTCTTCCAAGAGACTGCAGCACCATTGAGCATGAATACAAAACCAGAGGTTGACTTCGAGTCATCGATATCGCTTTGGAAGCTAGAGTCGGTATAGCCTTCCAATTTTAGTTCTCCACCCCATAGACCAAGAACACATTATTGGTCCTTCTCAACTACTTGAGGATGTCTTTCACAGCTTTCCAATGTGGAAGACCGGGATTCGATTGATATCTACTCACTACACTTAGTGCGAAAGCCACGTCAGGACGTGTAGATATCATCCCATACATGATGCTACCAATTGCCGAAGCATACGGAATGTGTGTCATCGCCACTATCTCTGCATCAGTCTTGGGAGACAGACTTGGATAGGGACACGCCATGACACATTGGTAGATGTCCTCTCATGGACTTACCCATCTAGAACCGCTTCACAATGGTATCAATGTATGTGGACTGGGTGAGATCAAGCAATCTTTTCGATCTATCTCTATAGATCTGTATCACAATACAAAAGATGCTTCACCCAAGTCCTGCATCGAGAACTTACTCGCAAACCATATCTTAGTTGATTGCAACATTCCTACATCATTCCCAATGAGTAGAATGTCATCAACATACAACACAAGGAATGTCACAACACTCCCACTGACCTTCTTATACACATAGGGTTCCTCAGGATTCTTAGTAAATCAACTCTTTGATTGTACTATCGAATCTAAGGTTCCAACTCCTAGATGTCTGCTTTAGACCATAAATAGATCTCTGAAGTTTGCATACCAAATGCTCACTTCCGATAGATGTAAACCCTCCAGGTTTAGACATGTAAATAACTTTCTTAAAATCCCCATTAAGAAAGTCTGTCTTGACATCCATCTGCCATATCTCATAGTCATTCCATGCAGCTATGGCTAGCAAAATCCTTATGGACTTGAACATTGCAATTGGAGAAAAGGTTTCCTCAAAGTCAACTCCTTGTCTTTGAGTATATCTTTTTGCCACCAATCGCGCCTTGAAGGTCAATACCTTCCCATCCGTCCCAAGTCCCTATGGGAACCTTTCCCTCAGGTGGATCTATAAGATCCCACACTTGGTTCGAATGCATGGAATTCATCTCAGATTCCATAGCTTCAAGCCATTTGGATGAATCGGCATCAGATAACGCTTCCTTGAAGGTCCTTGGATCAAATCCATGGTTAGGCTCATCATGGCCCTCTTCAAGAAGCAGACCAAATCTCATAGGTGGTCTCGAGACTCTCTCGGATTTTCTAGGAGCCTGTATCTCCTCTCTTGGCTCTTCGGGTGTGGGTTCTATAATTGTGGGTGTTTCTCGAACCTCTTCGAGTTCTATCATCTCCCCTTTTCTATCCAATAGAAAATTCCTTTTCCAAAAAGGTTGCATTCCTAGAAACAAACACCTTTGTTTCTTGGGGATGATAGAAGTGATATCCAACTAAAATCCTTGGATATCCCACAAAGTAACATAAAATGGATCAAGTATCCAATTTATCTCCCACTACCTGCTTCATAAGCAGGGCACCCCCATATTCTAAGATAAGAATACTTAGGAGGCTTACCCAGCCATATCTTATATGATGTATGTCTATGAATGGACATTTAATGGAATATCTTTTAATTTTAAGTTATAGAGATCGTTTTCAAGTTCTCAAGTACCAATTAAACATTCATTCTTGTAAATTTTGCAAACACCTTTGCTAAATAAACAAGAATATCCATCTTTATCACAATAGAAATGGAAACAATGTTTTTTCACCAAAAAGGTACAAACAAAACATCTCTTAAAAACAACTTAAAATCATTGTTCAACAATAAATAAACATTTATTAAGGTCTTGGCAGCAACTCTTGCTCCATTGCCTATCCTCTAGAAGGTCACACCTTCCTTAAGCTTTCTACTTCTTCCCATCACCTGTAACTCATTACAGAGATGTGATCAACATTTGGTATCCAATACCCAAGAAGTAGAGTTAACTGAAATGTTTACTTCAATGTAGAACATACCATTTCCAGAACTTTTCTGGGCAAGATATTCTTTGCAATTACGCCTCCAATGTCCAGGCTTCTTGTAGTGATAACAAACATCACTAGTCTTGTCAGCCCTAACTGGTGTGGTTGCCACAACGGGATTCGGATATTGCCTCAACAAGGGCACGTTCTTCTTGGGACGTTGGAAAGAACTCTTCTTTCCCTTCCCATGTGGATCAATCTTCGTACCAGATGAAGAACCCACATAAGGAACCAACTTCTCTTTCTTGATGGTGGATTCAAACGTAACAAGCATATTCACCAACTCCTCAAGGGTCGGTTCAATCTTGTTCATGTTGAAGTTCACCACAAAAGGATCAAATGAGCTAGGCAGGGATAAGAGCAACACGTCGGTGGTCAACTTCGAAGGCAAGATCATATCCATGCCAACGAGCTTGTCCACGAGCCCAATCAACTTTAGGCCATGCTCATGGATCGAGGCCCCATCTCGCATGCGCAAAGTGATCAGCTCCTTGACGGTAGCATGCCTAAGAGGCCGTGTTTGCTCACCGAAGAGCTCCTTGAGATGCAAATGAATGTCAGCAGCACTCTTTGCATCCTCAAAACGCCTCTGCAGCTCATCATTCATAGAAATCAGCATATAACACCTGGCTATCAAGTCATGGTCACACCATTCCTTGTAAGCCTGCAATTCCTCAGGATTGTAGTCAGTCGGAGCCTCAACAGGGGGCGACTCAGTCAGTGTATATGCTACCCTTTCCGAATTCAAGACAATTTTCAGGTTTCTTAGCCAAGTGAGGTAATTAGGTCCAGTTAATATGTGTTTGTCGAGTATTATGGATATCGGATTGCGAATCGAAGACATTGTCAATTTGTACTGAAAAGTGAAAACAGATAAATGTTGGTGACTATTTTAAAATATTTAGTAAAATATGAAGTTTGGACTTTTACTTCATAAATATTCGCTCCCACTGTTTTGACATCTTTCACTACCCTCTAGTGAAAACGAGAAACTCCTTTCCTTAGTAGGTACGTAAGGTCCAATTAGCGAATTATGATCCCGAATAATATCAGCCAATCACAATTCCTAAAAGGTAGTTTCCAATTGCATCACAATGCAACCCTCTACGTAAACTTTTGTCTCACGTTTGATTAGGACCCAATAATATGACGTCGTTCATCTTCACGTGTCAAGCCTTACCCATCGATGTTGAACCTTAATGGACGGTCGCCATGAGTTCCCCCAATAATATGAGCCGAAATCATGGGAGTTCCACGTAGTTCACATCACCATGTCAATGGATGTCACAGCTTTCCGGCACCCAAAGCTCCCCCAATAATATGAGCCGAGCCCCGAGTACGGGTAGCGTTCATCATGCACCCATTGTCGATGGAAGACAAGGAAATTATAAACAAATTTATAATTCCCCTTTTCGGGCTTGATATTAATTTTGAATCTTATTCAAAATGAGGGTTTTTAATTTTGAAAGGTCTCATCATTAATTTTATTTAAAAGCTCGCCATGTTTGATCGTATGTTTGCCGGATTCATGCAACTTTGTTATTATCATAATAATAACGCACATACTCATTATTTATAACATATCATGCATATATTATAAACAGTAAACAAACAAGGATGATCAATCGCCCCAATAATAACGGACCGTGTGAGCTAAACACGGGCCTAGGTCCAATCCTAGGGAAATGCACGGGATGCAAATGCAACTATTACATAAGCTTCCAATATTTACATGTCTTCGATCTTCATAATCATCATGGCCACCATCTTCCAATCTTGATCATCCACTATACTAATATTTACAAATAAATATCCATGGCAAATAGGGATACATCTCATGGGGTGGGAACGGGCCATACAAGCCAACTTTATAAATTGATAATTATTACAATCATTCAACACAAAATATCCTAGCATACACCTAGCAAATTAGGCTTGGGCTTTTGATCATCCTTCATGCATAACATCACATATCATACACCATCAATTAATTATCACAATAATTAATTGATCCAATATTATATATCTTGATCCAATCACTAACCGCCACGATTATAAACTAAATTAACAAAGTATACAAACACCTTTGTCTACTTTACAATTAATTTATTTATAACCGAATTTCTTGTAAATCACCATTTACTATAAATAATTAAATTCCAACTTAAATTATTTATTTCATGAGAAAATATTTGCAACTTTTGTAATTTTAAACTTAAGGGCCCAAAAACTCATTTTTCACTAAAAATATTTTGGCCCATTTAAAATCACAAATGTGTTGGCCATCCAATGGCCCAACAACTCAAGGCCCATGACACTTTGATATTCCAAAACACTTTTGAAAACCCTAGCCGTCATCGCCATCGCCGGAGCTCCGTCGCCGGATTCCGGCCAACATGCAAATTTTTTTTTTATTAAAAATAGGGGGGCTGTTCGGAGGGCTGCCCTTGCTGCCCGAAATGGGCAGCCCCTCGGGCAGCCCGAGCTGCCCGAAACGGGCAGCAACATGCTGCCCGAAAAATGCCCCAACAAGCCTTGAGTTTCGTTGCAAATTTTCGGTCTCATGCGGTTAGAAATCAATCTCAACATAATATCTTGTAGTTGCTACACAAAATCGTAACCATAGCTCTGATACCACTTGAAAGGGATCGAATAAGGTGACCGAAAAACACAACGGAAGCTACAAAATTTTCGAAAATCACATTTTCTTGCAAGGAAATTTTCGGCCACCATGTGTACTAGTGTAGCATATACAAAAATCTCAACTTTCAAGCATAGGGTGTTGAGAAAATTTACCTATCAATCTCAAAGATTGATTGTGGCTCCAACTAAGGTGTAAACACCTTAGCTCTTGAAGGTAGACAATCTACAAGCTTCACCTTTCTTTTGGACTCCTTTCTTCCAATCAAGCCCACCACCAACTAGGTAGATCCACCTTACACTTGCACTAGAAAATATATGGCATTTTTCTTTGAGAAGTGATTGTTTTTCTCCAACAATTGAAGAACACAAAATGAAAGAAAAATGGAGAGAAAATGAAGAGAGGATTTCGGCCATTGTGTGTGTGGGAGGAGAGAAGGAAGACTAGACTTGGTTGTGGGAAAAGTTGTTTCAAAAAGTTGCATGCCATGCCTTTAAAACACAAAAAGTAGTCTCCCAACCTTTCACCTCCCATGCATGCATATTATATGGTTTTTAATCAAATTAAAAACTTTGGACTAAATTTTAATTATCTCAAACATATTTGAGACTAATTAAACATTACTTGAATTTACCCAAGTCCCACTAGTTAAATAATTAATTTAAATTGAGCTCTACAAGACTCAATATAATTTAATTAATTCAACACTTGAATTAATTTAATTATTTGGACTCTACTAGGTCCACTAGTGTTTAAATAATTCAACACTTGAATTAATTTAATTTAGTCCATAATAATGTTTATGAAAATCACAATTTTCAAATACATTATTCACTTGGCCTAATTTTAATTTAGGAACACTTCCATAAATTAAAATTTACATTTCTCTCATAGAAGTCATACTTCTATTTTTCTTTACACTTATAAACTCATTTATTAGTCGTTCAACACATTGAACTATTTTCTCCTTTATAGAAGTCATACTTCTAATTTTCCTTACGCTTATAAACTCCTTTATAAGCCGTTCAACACATTGAACTATTTTTACTTCTCAACGGGATCTAGAAAGCTAGTACTTGTGTGGCCCTCAATAGTTCATTGATACAACTAGCCGTGGGTTCACATCTCTATGTGATTCGGACTAAACATGTCCTTATATGAGCATACCCCAATTGCTCCATTCTTATTTATCAACACCTTGATAATAAGAACGTCAGAACTCAAGTCTGATAGTACCCAACCAATCATGTTAAACGCCTAGCAGCATCGCTTACATGATTCCCTAGGTATCAAATGATAGTGCCTGCAAGAACCATTCTATTATGGTTAGCGTACAGTACGGTCCCTTCAACTCATATATCCCGATCGATTCGACAACCATTGGTTTATCGAGAGTTGTCAATGAATCGATACTATGTGTCATGTCGTAGTTGCATCAATGGTGTAATCTATGAAACCCCTTTCATAATTACCACCATACTCTGGCCAGAGATTTCAACCTACATACACATGATAACACATAGGATATCCATACCCGAAGGTAAGCGGTGAATCTCCGACTACAATGCATCAACTCCTATGTGTTTCGACAGAACACCCAACCTTGCCACCTGATGACCCCATGAGAGTCGGTAAACAAGTCAAAGTGTAATTCTAGCACATAGAGTCTCAATGTTGTCCCGGGTCATAAGGACTAATGGTGTACAACCATAAACCAGGACGTTTCCACTCGATAAGTGAGAACCACTTGGAAAGTCCTTTAATGGAGGGTTGTTCAGTGCACTCTACTAGGAGCACCTATCTGCATGCTCAGACATCACAATGTCCCCCACCAATGAAACATGGTACTCACATCGCAGATATAGTCTCTAACTCGAGCGGCCTATATCCCCCTTAGTGGCGGCTGAATCGACTAGGAACGGTTTAGAATATACAGTATTCCAAATATGAGTTTCATGATACTCATCATATGAGCATCTCATATTCTTTCTACTATTTGTATATTCAAGGGCTTTATCTATGCAACTAGCATGGGTATACAGATAAAGATTTGCCAAAATAATAATTTCAAATATTATTAAAATAAAGATTGCTTATACATAGAGTTTCATTGTGAACACTCGGCCAACACTTGGCTCGACGGGCACCTACTCTAACACATTTCTAGCCACAAGAGGGGCAAAACGTAACAAGGTGAAAAACTGTGCCAAGTACTCATCAATACTCATCTGATTCTGTCTTAGGTTTGTAAACTCTGCACTTCTGTCCTGTCTATATGATGTAGGGAAGAATCTTTGATAAAATTCAAATCTAAAGGTCTTCCACAGAATCATTAAACTACGCCGTTCTAAGTTTTCCTTAGTTACCATCCACCAACTCTTTGCAATATCCTGTAGCTGATTCCCAATCAGTGTAATTCTGCACTCATCTGTAAAGCCAAGGAATTCAAATAACATTTTTATATCTTCAAGCCAATTCTCACAATCTGGTGGCGTCTCAGTACCCTTTAAAATCGGTGGTTTGTACGACTGAAACTTCTTCATCTGTGTTTCTATCTGATTTTCTGATCTATCTATCTGAGTTTCTGGTATATCTGTCTGATCATACGAAGTACTACCCCTTTCTGGAATTCTCCGAGGCGCTATATCTGAATATCAAACAAATCAGTACACAATCTATACAATCTGTCTCAGCCCTCCTCTGATCATATACCTCTGATCAAGACTCGGTTCTGATTCAGTCTTGAGGAAATACATGTTGCAATAAACTCATATGGCAATACAACATGTAACAGGGAAAGCAATAAATCATGCTAGCACACATTATGCAAATCAGCATTGACATAAATCTCATGCTAGCAATCACATGCAAGGAAGATAATTCAATCTACCCCGCTCATTCTCTACTATCTCAATCTAAAGGATCTATCAATTCTGACTATCTCAATCTAAAAGATCTATCGCTCTGATACCACCTGTTGTGGGGACCCGGACGCTGATCTTTTTCTTAATCATCGTTGGGATTTAATTATCAGTTCTGATAAACAGGATCTAAAAATTTTTTCCTTTTTAAAATGCATCTGCGGAAGGTAATGGAATCTAAATAATATACATACCGGTATAAAATACATTTCAGTATAAAAGTACAATACTGTACAACAGTCTTTCAACTAATCTAGGGTTCAGTTACTAAGTTCAAGTACTAAACCAAATCTACAGTAAGTCCGGAATCACCACGCTAACTCGTCTTCTCTCATCATCTTCTTGACCCTAATCCAGCCCCACCTGTTGTCATGCACACATACAAAACAAAACAAAAGCCGGATAACTCCGGTGAGAATAAATCCCAGTATAAAACATGGTAAACATGTATATCCACAATATAATTCATGAAACATGCGGTCATGAATGAAATCAAAACAATAGAGTTCATAATCTATGAAATCAAATCAAATAAGCATGCAACTCGAAGCTGATAAACATGCAACTCAAATCAAATCATAAAAACATGCTATCATGACTGAAAGCAATAAAAACGGGTTTCATAGTCTATGAAACCACATCCATAAACTCATGCAGTTCTAGTCAAATCATGTCTAGACTCGACTCAACTATAACTCTAGGGATCCCGGGGTGAATAAGACGTCAATGGCTGTCACCTACTCTCCCACTCGGGGTGACTGTACGTCTTATTCCTAGATTTCGGTCTGAGCTGTATCAACGGCTGCAATAGGAGTCAGAGCTGCTCCTAAGCTGAGATACACCGAACATCTAGAAGTCTGACTGTTTCTGTCAAACTTTCCTATCTCAAATGCAATGCATAACCATCTGTAAACAATGCATAATTATCTCAAAAGATTCGAATACAATTCTATAAACAAATCATAATCATATCAAAAGATAAACAATAATCAAGTATGTCATTTTGTTGGAAACTCAAATGGAATCTCATTTGAGTCGTGTCTTCCCGAATATCACATGAATTATACATTTGTCTTCCCTGTCTGACGAAGACGATGACCTGTATTCAATTCTGTCCATATCCAATCTGAAAAGACAATATCGAATACATAGTTTCAATGAATAACTCAATTCATAATCTGTTCTGATCAATACTCAACTCAGTACATAATCTAATCAATATCTAAACAAAATACAGTCTGATTCATATCAATGATATCACGATATAATCGAAATCATAACTGAATCTGATCAATCTAATTCAACTGATGTTTAAACGGCATAACAACACAGTCTCGATACCCCGTCAGTCTAAACATCACAGATATAATATCAGACTTCGTAATCAATAACAATACTAGTCATAATCTCAATAACAATACAAATCTGATATGAAATCTCAGTCAAATCAACTCTGAAATCATAACAAATACAGAAACAATCTGTTCTTCAATCTGACTTCAATTATACGATGTCTACGGTAGCAGAAACACCATATTTGAATCATATTCAGTTCTGACAACATCATAAATTCAAAACATGTCTAAACATAACAAAACTTACGTCCAGTTATAGCCTGCGTCGATAGGAACTCAGTACTGAAGTCGGATTCAAATTCTGATAGTCGGATCACACGAAATCACCAATCTATTATACGAGGAAACTTGAGGGATTTTCAGAGAATTAGCTTGCTTCTTTGTTGGAATTCTCGGAGGAAGAAACAAAATATCACAATTTATATATCTTGCATGCAATGGATACGTGGCTTCTCCAGAATTTGCCAAAAACCCACTCGCGCATATGCGCGCTTCATCTCGCGCATATGCGCCAAAGATTCTGGAACTCTGGCGCATATGCGCGCCTTATATATGTTGCCTGGTCATTTCTTTTGAGATGCTCAGCCGAACATCTCGAGATGTTCGGTTGAACATCTTGGCTTATATTGTAACGATGCCCGACTTCTTCATTCAAGTTCGTATAACCTCAATCATGAAATTAATCAACGTATGATTACAGTAATTAAGTCTCGGGCATTACACTTGCATTCGAAATCACCATAAAGAAACAGCAGCTTAATCGTGTAAGAACAGCACAAGAACAAGAAAGGAAATCCAACTCGGTTCCGTCACGTCGTGTCGTCGTATTGATTTGTTTTCTTCAAAACAAATTCCAGGCATGTATATATTATTCCTTTGCTCTACAATAAAGTTATATTAGCTATTTTAAATCAATATATGTTCATAAATCAAGTGACAAAACCATTTTTGACAGCAACACTTTTAAAAAAAAATCTGTACAGCACCTAGGCATTTGGGTTGTGCTTCACGGTTGCTGTAATCTTGTTGGTTTCGGGAGTGTTTCGTTTCCAGGCAACCAAGTCTGCTGTTAGACATGAATTAGAATGTGTTAGGATGTTACTAGTCCGTTGGTTTACACCCACACACTCACAAATAAAGGAATGACAGCAACATTTTCAAAACTACAGATTTGAGCTTCGTTTTTGGTTCTTGGGTGGTTAAGGGAAGTATTCGAATCTTGGTTGTCCCAAGGACTGTAGCCATGGTTAGAACCCTCCCTTAACATGTCTAGGACGTGACCAAGGTTTCCTTTCCAAGCTTGGTACACGGATCCTTCAGAATTTCACAACAACAACACGAATGCATTTCGGTTTCTTCAAATTCTGTGTATATGCCCTTTCGGTGTTTGGATGTTGTGTGGATTATGGTTGGTTCCTAGCCTATAGCCATGGTTCATACAACACTTTATCATGTCTAGATCGAGCCATGGTTGATGAAATGGCCACTGGAATGAGCCACAAAAGTAAAACAACTCAATTCATTTCATTGCACAGATTTGGTGCACTCGGTTGATACCTTCGGTTGTCCTAGGTAATGGCGTGGGTTGTGGTTGGATTTTAGCCCTTAGTTATGGTCCAAGCCATGCCTTAGAATGTAGGTAAGAGTCTCTGGTTGGTTGTTCAAGCCCTTGGTCATTAAATTTCAAAATTTCCCCTCAAATACACAAGCTGCTCCTGCTGTAATTTGACAGCAACTTGCTGTTCGGTTCATGAGGTTGGTTTGAGTTCTTGGCTGGCTTTTAGCCCATGGCCTTGGACTGGACGGTACCTCAATGAGTTAGGAAAGTCATGTTTTTGGCCGTTCCTGATTCGGTTAAGTTTAGAGGTCGTACGAGAATTTACGGTGAAAGGTGCCAAAATGAATCTCGAAAGAGTGTTTTATGTTTTTGGATTCCTTTCACCCATTTTCGTGTTTTACAGTTATTATGCATATTTTTCAGTATGTTTGGGGTATTTTTAATCATGGTTAAACTTCGGTTTAATGTTGGTTCGGGTTGGTACGAAGCCATGGTTAAAAATCAAGTTGTTGGTCCGAATCATCTTGTTTTTGGTTCTATTATTAAAATTTTGTCAAGTTAAGATTTATTGAATGTGTCACATACTAGAAGTAAGTCGCAGCAAGCCTGGGAACGATCCAACTCATCCGGTAAAAATAAGGTTATAATTATATTACGTGCATAAAAATATAAAATGTTTATTTTTGAGATATATGCTATATGTCTTGTGGCCACCTTATGCTTATGGGTTTGGAAGTCGGTAGTCGCAACCAAGGACCTCTCCGCCCGGTGACTTACGACCGGTTATGATTATGTATGGGTACGGACATCCAGTCCAAGGGCTGCGATTGATCTCTACCGCCCAGTATACTGTGGTTTAGTCTGATCAGGCGCTTATGCTATGTTATGGCCCCTTGCTTAGAAACATTATCTCTACCAGAAAATTATGATATGTTATGACAAAGCTCTATTGAGCAAAGCTTTTACGTATGATTTTTAGATATGCACGTAGTTATAATTATTCACGATACTATTTTCACCATGCGCTTTATGATACGTTATTTTTACGTTACATGCGATTTTATGATATATTTACTTGTTATTCACGATATATACATGTTGAGTCTTTAGACTCACTAGACTTGATTGTTGTAGGTATTGATGGGGCCGAGACCGCGGCCGGAGACCAGTGAGCGAACTTGCGACAACATTAGTCAACCCGAGGACCTCATGATTTAGTTTATGCACTTTTTATTATTCAAACTCAGTTTTAATACGTTGGATTATTTTAAATTGATGTTTATGTTGGATTATTTTTAAATTGTTGATTGAAAACATTATTCGCTTCCGCTGTTATTTTAAAGTTAAAAATTATTTACATGTTTATTTTAATTAAATGAGACAAGATAATTATTTATTTAGAAAATTTTTAATAATTTCGCAAAAAATTATGAATACAAAATACGGGCCTTTACAATGGAGGTGGAGAACTGAAATTGAAAGCTATACTAACTCTAGCTTCCAACATCCTAAGGTGTGTCTTGAACCATGGCTAAGGTCTAAAAGCAAAACACAATCCAAGCAAACGCCTATGACAATTCAAAGATTCATCCGAGAACCCATGTGTAGTACCGTGGGGGTGTTGCTTTATCTTGCTATCTTATCTGATTCCAATGGCCATATGATTGACCATGGCTTGATCTAGACATCATGAGGTATTGTTTGAACCATGGATAAGGGCAAAAGGCCAACCAAGATCCAGCCAAACCCCAAAAGGCCGAAACCACTCACACAAAATCAGAAATATAAAACCGTGGAGAACTTGTGTTGTTTGTTTAAAATTTCTATGGGACCATGAACCAAGCCTTGAAAGGCCATCTTGGTCACGTCCTAGACATGCTAAGGAAGGGTTCTAACCATGTTTACAGGCCTTAGACCAAACATGATCTGAACTTTTAACTTAGACAACCAAAACAAAAAAATCAAGACTCAACTTGCAACTAAGGAAAAGTTGCTGTCAAGCCTTCATCCAGCATGTAGGGGCTTGAATTAATGGACCAACATGTTCCTAACACACCATGTACATGCCTAGATACAACCTTGAGTGCCTGGAATCAAGCCAACCTCCTGAAACCACAAAGACAATCAAAACCGTGAGGCAACAAGTGAAAGCCGAAAAATACTGCAGAGATTTTTTCGAAAAGTTGCTGTCCAATATCGGTTTTACTCCATGAATCATGAACATATAATGTTTTAAAATATTTATAGGACTTGATTGGAGAGAAATGAAAAATATAAATATGCCTGGAAATTTTGTTTAAGAAGAAAACAAACACTACGACGAACACGGCGTGGCAGAGACGGAGTTTTCTTTTCTTTTCCTTCTTTTTCTATCTGTTACTCACGATTATTAGCTGCTGGTTTTGCTCTGGAATTCGAAGGTAGGGTGAGGGAAATTGCTAGGTAATGAGGGTGAAGGTTACCAATTAAATAAGGGAGTTGGATTAGGCAAATCAAATCATTCTACTCTAGTTGCTTGGAAGATATGGAATGATGTGTCATATTCTTGGATCGAGGAGGATTTGGTGGGTATGGCCGAGATTTGCTAGCAAAATGAAGGTAAGGATATTGCTTAATTAATAATTAGTGGGGATTTAAAAGTGAGGGAGTTATCATACAAAGAAAGGTTAAGGAAAAGAATCAAAATGGAGAGTTGCCAAACATGTAAGGATTTGATTGAAGGGGGCCGAAATTTTGCTTAATAAATGGAGGTAAAATATTGCTTAATTATTGAATTTTAACTCCTTAAAATTTTAAAACACTTATTATTATGTATTTTAGTGAACTAATAAATTAATTTAGGATAGTAATTTTTTTGCATGCATGGATAAGTTTTAAAATAAATTACTGACATGTTAAGTTACAATTTCTAAATAAAATAAGCATAGATTAATTTATCCCAATTGGTTACTCATTTTAATTTAGGCTTTTCATTAATTATTGGACATAAAAGAACTTATTTACTACTTAACTCCAATTAATTAAATAATTTCATGAACATTCTTTTACATTAAAATAAATTATTCTGACTTATATTAAATTTAGGAATATTTTCTTATTATTAATTTTATCTCGATACTCCAACTCCAGTCCGGCCTCACTTATTTATCCGAAAAGATAAAAACTAAACTTCTGCACTTTAAAATAAATGATCATTTTTTATAATTTAAATAATAGCAATTATGCATGACTTATACGTAATCTGATTTATCGGGTTTTACAACTCTCCCCCCCTAAAAGATATTTCGTCCTCGAAATTAAAACTTACCGAATAACTCGGTATACCGACTCCTCATTTCTAGCTCAGATTCCCACGTATCTTCCTCCTCCGAATGATTAAGACATTTGATCTTCACCAGCTTAACCAGTTTGTTCTGAAGCTTCTTTTCCTGTCTGTCCAAGATTTGCACTGGTCTTTCTTCATGAGACAAGTTCGGAGTGAGCTGCAACGGTTCGAAATTCAAGACATGCGAAGGATTCGCCATATACTTCCTCAGCATAGAGACGTGGAACACATTGTGTACTCTGGCCAGATTCGGCGGAAGAGCAACACGATAAGCGAGTGTCACTACCCTGTCGAGGATCTCAAATGGTTCGATGAATCTCGGACTAAGCTTTCCTTTCTTCCCGAACCGCATGACACCTTTCATAGGTGCTATCTTCACGAAAACATGGTCGCCAACGGCAAACTATAGATCTCTCCTCCTCTGATCCACATAACTCTTCTGTCGACTCTGAGCAGTCCTCAACCTATCCCGAATCTTGGCTACTACGTCGGTAGTCTGCTGAATAATCTCCGGGCCCAATTCTGACCTCTCCCCTACTTCATCCCAATGAATAGGCGATCTGCATTTACGACCGTACAGTGCTTCGTATGGAGCCATACCTATAGACGACTGAAAACTGTTGTTATAGGTGAACTCCACCAATGCCAACTTCGAATCCCAACTCCCCGAGGAATCGATGACACATGCACGGAGAAGATCCTCCAAACTCTTGATAACTCTATCTGACTGACCATCCGTCTGATGATGGAAGGATGTGCTAAACATCAACTTCGTACCCACAGCTGAATGCAAACTCTTCCAAAAGGAGAAAGTGAATCTAGGGTCTCGGTCAGATACTATAGAAACGGGAATACCATGAAGTCTAACTATCTCTCGAATATACAACTCGGCACACTGAATCATGGTGAAAGTCGTCTTATTGGGCAAGAAGTGCGCGGATTTGGTAAGACGATAAAAAATCACCTAGATAGCATTTGACCCTCTGGCTAACTTCGGCAAGCCTACCACGAAGTTCATGGTAATATTCTCCCACTTCCACTCGGGAATACGAAGAGGCTTGAGCAAGCCTGCTGGTCTCTGATGCTCCGCTTTCACTAGCTGACACGTCAAACACTCGGATACAAAACGTCTGATATTCTTCTTCATCCCGGGCCACCAATACAACAACTGCAGATCTTTGTACATCTTCGTACTCCCAGGATGAATAGAGTACGGCGACATGTGGGCCTCAGATAAAATATCTGCTCGAATAGAACTGTCGCTAGGAACCCACATTCTGTCTCGATATCTCACAATACCATCGCTAACTGTATACAAAATACTACCCTTGGCCTCATCTCTCTGCCTCCACTTTGCCAACTGCTCATCTGCTGACTGTCCACTGCGAATACGATCTAGAAGAGAATACTAAATCGTCAAAGTAGATAGACGAGGAACTCTACCTCGGGGATATGTCTCTAGATCAAACCTCTGCATCTCAGACTGAAGGGGTCACAGAATCACCAAGTGAGCCATCACTGCGACTTTCCTATTCAGTGCATCCGCGACTACATTATCTTTGCCCGGGTGGTAGCTAATGTCACAGTCATAGTCCTTCACTAGCTCCAACCAACGCCTCTGACGCATATTCAGCTCTTTCTGCGTAAATAAGTACTTGAGGCTCTTATGGTCGGTAAAGATCTGGCACTTCTCTCCGCACAAATAATGCCTCCAAATCTTCAAGGAAAAAACTACGGCTGTCAACTCTAGATCATGGGTAGGGTAATTCTTCTAATGGATTTTCAACTGACGAGAAGCATAAGCTATCACCTTCCCATGGTGCATCAACACTGCGCCTAAACCGAGCTTCGAAGCATCAGTATACAAAACAAAGTCTCTGATCCCTGACGGCGTGGCCAATACTAGTGCTGAGATAAGAGCTTGCTTCAAAGTATCGAAGCTCTTCTGACACTCATCGCTCCACACAAATTTCGCATTCTTCTTTAAAAACGACGTGAGTGGAACTGCGATAGAGGAGAATCCCTGAATAAACTTCCGATAATATCCTGCTAGCCCAAGGAAACTATGGATTTCTGATGCATTCTGCGGCACAACCCAATCTCTGACTGCTGCAACTTTCGCTGGGTCTACCTCGATACCGCTGCTAGAAATGATGTGGCCTAAGAACGCCACATTCTCTAACCAGAACTCTTATTTGCTGAACTTCGCGAATAGCTTGTGCTTTTGCAAGGTCTACAAAACTGCGGTTAGATGTCTGTTGTGCTCCTCGTGATTCTTTGAGTAGACGATAATGTCGTCTATGAATACTATCACGAACTGATCAAGATACGTCTGAAATACGCGATTCATGAGATCCATGAAGATCGTTGGCGTATTCGTCAAACCGAACGGCATCACAAGGAACTTGAAGTGGCCATAACGAGTCCTAAAAGCAGTCTTGAGAGCATCGACATCTTTCACCCTCAACTGGTGATAACCAGAACGCAGATCAATCTTTGAGAATACTGAGGCTCCCTGTAACTGGTAAAATAAATCTTCAATCCTCGGGAGTGGGTATTTGTCTTCACCGTAACCCTATTCAATTCTCGGTAATCAATGCAGAGCCTCATCGAACCATCCTTCTTCTTCACAAATAAGAGTGCCGCGCCCCGTGGTGAAAAACTCGGGCGAATGAACTCTTTGTCAAGAAGTTCCTGAATCTGCTTCTTGAGTTCTGCCATCTCTGTCAAAGCTAATCGGTATGGTTCTTTTGATATCGGTGTCGTACCTGGCATAAGATCAATAGAAAACTCCACTTCCCGCACATGTGGCATACCAGAGATGTCATCAGGAAACACGTCTAGAAATTCCCTAACAATTGGGACATCGGAGGCTGACTGACTGGTGTCTCGGGAACAGATACAAAAGTCGTCAAAAATTCTCGACACCCTCTACGCATAAGCTTCCTAGCTTGGACACAAGATATTATACGCAGTAAAGGAAAGTACCTGTCTTGTTAGAATAAGAACTGCTCTCTCCCAAGAGGTCGGACTCGAACAGATCTCCTCTGGAAGTCAATCAAAACTCTGTTCCTTAATAGCCAGTCCATACCCAGAATGATATCAAACTCTGGAATCGGGAGTACGATAAAATTCGCATAAACAAGATTACCATGAAGCTCGAGGTCTATGTCTCGGATCACATTAGTAGTTGCCAGCTCCTCTCCAGAAGGCAATACTACTGAGCATGCTACATCTAGCCCAATGGTTTCGATCTAGAGAAAATTCGCAAAGGTCTCCGAAATGAAAGAATGAGTAGCCCCTGAATCTATCAAGGCATTTGTAGCTTAACCAACTATAAAAATTCTCCCTGTAAGATTGGAACACCATGCTGAACCCAATAGTTACAAGAACTAACTTATAGACATGCGAAGGTCAAAGTTCTCTAACCTAAATTCCCGAAAATAACACTGATTAGAACATGCAATCCTATCACAAATTCTATGTTCAAAATCTCAACCCAAAACATTAAATCTCAAATACAAACTTAAAGCTTTAA
This sequence comes from Primulina eburnea, assembly GCF_022965805.1. Taxonomy (NCBI): domain Eukaryota; kingdom Viridiplantae; phylum Streptophyta; class Magnoliopsida; order Lamiales; family Gesneriaceae; genus Primulina; species Primulina eburnea. The sequence continues at coordinate 29,175,734 of NC_133103.1, read as the reverse complement.
GATACATGTCAAGAGCATCGTCTGTGGGTTCGTCTCTGCTGCATGGAGGGCAAAAACTCTGCCTTGGGTAGGCAGACTCCCCTTAAGGCACTCCTTCAATAAGTGGTCAGGACTACCACAATTGTAGCACTTCCCCGAACCATATATTCAAACTCCAATATGGCGGCGTGAGCACTTGGCACAGACTGGATACTCCGGGGCTCTCGGGACTGCATGTCCCTGCTGTTGCTGTCCTCTGTTCCTGGGTGGGCCGTGGAAAGGCTTCTTGCTCTGATGCTACTGATGAGGAGGGCGGTGCGTCACTTGGACTAGGTTGTTTGCCCTGGTGATCTCTCTCAATGTCATTCTGATACTGCTCTGCAGCTAGAGCTCTGGAGACAGCGACGTCATAGGTAGTAGAGCCAGCCATCCTAACATCACGACGCAAGATCGGTCGTAGACCATCCAGAAAATGCCTCAACTTTGCTCCAGAATCATTTGCAATCAAGGGCACAAAATAGCAACCCATCTCAAACTTACGGATAAACTCCTTAACAATGAAGTCTCCCTGCCTCAGGGTCATAAACTCCCTGGTCAACCTGGAACGCACCTCGTCAGTAAAATATTTAGAGTAGAATACCTCTGTAAAACGCGTCCAGCTCAGAGTAGCCAAATTCAAGGCTACAGATGCTCCTTCCCACCACAAGCGGGCGTCTCCTCCAAACAGATAGGTCACACAACGAATCCTATCCTCATCTCCAAGCTCCATGAATTCGAATATAACTTCAAGGGACTTAATCCAGCCCTCGGCAATCATATGATCTGTCGTCCCTGAGAACTCCTTCGGTCTCATCTTCTTGAACCTCTCATAGGTAGCCTCAGGCCCTGTCTGCCTGGCTACTCCAGCATTGTTCCCCGTAAACTGTGCGAAAAATAGAGTCATTCCAGCTAACATCTGGGCGTTCATGTCCGGTGGAGGGGGTGGTGGAAAGTCCTCTCTTGCCTATGATCCTCACCGTCCTCATGACGATGCTCATCATCTCTCTTGCGCTCAGGAATGCGTCTAGGAGGTATATTGTTCCATATATAACCCATACGTAACTAACATGCATAATTTCTATTATTTCTTTAAATTTAAATAAATACTGCATAATCATAATATTGGCATTAAACATTTCATGAAAACATGATGTTAAAATATTTCATGCTTTAAACGAAATGTGTAAACGTAAAACTTACAGACCGAAGACGTGACTTCATGAGTTTCTCGAGATCAGTAGTAGTACAACCCTTTATAAGAACATAGGCTCTGATACAAACTGTAAAGGCCCGTATTTCGTATTTGTAAATTTACGGAATTATTTAAAAAATTTCTCTTCAAATAAATAACATGCATCATTCATAAAATAAACTGATAAAAAGATTTAATGACCAAAGTAACAGCGGAAGTAAATATTGTTTTGAAATCCACAACTTATAAATAATTCATCAAAGTAAAAATTGAGTTTGAGCATAAATAGTTAATGATGAAAAGTGAGGTCCTCGGGTTCATACTATTGCTGACCCAAGCTAACTCACTAGTCCCCGCCCTCAGTCTCGACCTCATCAGTACCTATAACAATCAAGTCTAGTGAGTCTAAAGACTCAGCATGCATATATCGTGAATAACGAGAAAATATATCATAAAATTTCGTGTAACATAAAAATATCGTATCGTAAAGCGTAAGGTGAAAATCATGTCATGGGTACATATAAATACGTGCATGTCTGTAAATCGTGCGTAAAAGATTTGCTCGATAGAGCCCTGTCTTAAAATATCATATCGTAATTTTTCTGGTAGAGATAATGTTTCTACGCAAGTGGCCCATAACATAACATGCACGTCTAATCAGACTAAACCACAGTATATTGGGCGGTAGAGATCATCACAGTCCTTGGACTGGATATCCATACCCATAAATAATCATAAACCGGTCGTAAGTCACCGGGTGAAGCAATCCCATAAGCGTAAGGTGGCCACAAGTCATATCGCATATATCTCAAAAATAAACATTTTATATTTTATGCACGTAATATAATTATAACCCTGTTTTACAGGATGAGTTTGATCGTTCCCAGGCTTGCTGCGACCTAATTCTAACATGAGAGACATGCAAATAATCTTGACTTGACAAAGACTTCATAACCGAATCAAAAATGAGACAACTGCCCAACAAACTTAGTATTCAAACATGGCTTCGTACCAACCCAAACCGACACTGAACCATCAATTAGCCATGACTAAAATACACCTAAAATACTGAAAAACATAACCCTAGGGCTGTAATACACGAAAAATGTGAATGGAGGCCAAAATCGTGAAACGCTCTTTCGAGAGTCGCTTTGGCACATTGCACCGTAAATTCTCGTACGACCTCTAAACTTAACCAAATCACAAACGGCCAAAAACATGACCTTCTTAACTCATTGCGGTATTTTCCATTCTAAGTTCATAGGCTAAAAGCCAACTAAGAACTCAAAACAAGACTCGTGAACCGAAGCGATGCTGCTGTCGAAAATGCGTGACAGCAGCTGCGCTTGCTCGTCTCCGTTAAAGAGGCTACATGTCATCGGGGCTTGAACCACCGACCAGAGTCCCTTACCAACATCCTAAGGTGTGGCGTGAACTATGGCTAAGGGCTAAAAGCCAACCAGAATCCAAGTAAATGCCTATGACAATTCAAAGCTTCACCCGAGAACCCATGTGTAGTACCGTGGAGACGTTGCTTTATCTTGCTATCTTATCTCATTCCAATGGCCATATGAGAGAGAGACCATGGCTTGATCTAGACATCATCAGATATTGTGTGAACAGTGGCTAAGGGCCAAAGGCCAACCAAGATCCACCCAAACCCCAAAAAGCCGAAACCACTCACACAAAATCAGAAATATAAAACCGTGGGGCACTTGTGTTGTTTGTTTAAAATTTCGATGGGACCATGAACCAAGCCTTGAAAGGCGATCTTGGTCACGTCCTAGACATGCTAAGGAAGGGTTCTAATCATGGTTACAGGCCTTAGACCAACCATGATCCGAACCTTCAACTTAGACAAACAAAACAAAAAAATCGAGACTCAACTTGCAACTAAGGGAAAGTTGTTGTCAAGCCTTCATCCAGCGTGTAGGGGCTTGAACTAATGAACCAACATGATCCTAACACACCCTAGTACATGCCTAGATACAGCCTTGAGTGTCTGGAATCGAGCCAACTGATATAGGGGGATTTTACTTGTTTTTGATATCATGTTATGTCGCATTGTGTTGCATTTATCGTTTAGATTTGACACATTTTAGAATAAATTATTTTTTATTGTTACTCATGTATCTCGTTGGTGAAAATGCAGGAGATTTGTACAAAACTGAAGAAAAAGAGAATTTTTCCGAAGGACTTCCGGCCAGGTGCACATTTATGTCCGCCCGGGCGCTTGAGAGCTGTGAAAAAATCATTTTTGCGAAAGTGATCCGCCCGGGCGGAAACTTATATCCACCCGGGTGCGTCTGTGGGGCCCCGGGTCCGACATCTAATACCAATAATTATAAAAGTAAAAACCAAATGATTTAATAAAATACATAATTTGTTGTTCACAAATCCACATAACGTCATCAAAATAATTTAAAGTTCTCAAATGTTTGAAATATAATTTTCAACATTCCAAAATAAAGTAGTGAACCAAATTTTTCCCAACATCATCAAATGCTCCTAAGACCCGAGAATCCCACTCTAACTCGTATCTCCTCGCCTGGAGCTTGACTCTGGCATCCCAAGCCTCGCCTCACCTACCGTCAAGCACATGAAAACAAGAGGTACCGGACATGCCGGTGAGTATAAACCCAGTATGATAAAATCAATAACATAAGAGAATTAAAATACAACAATTTCACATAATATCATAAAGATGCAATATAATGCAATGTATGATCAGAAGCTGGGGGCTATCAATAAATCTCAAGATCAAGTGAATCATCTGGTCATAGGGTACCCAAGGGAATAGAATCAGCAAGCAACATCCACCGACTCATCCACTCGGGGTGGGATGCTGTGTTCTACAATCCCAGGACTATGATGCGCCTATAGAGAGTGTTCAGGCCATAGCAGCGACCTCCGCATACACTATGCCAACTCAACTATAGCCTCATACGTCCAACAAATCAATATATCAAGGCGACCTCCGCCATATCAAATCTGAATCAACAAGTGGCTCAATATGCAATGCCATGATGCAAATCAATATCATCATCTCAATATAATAATAAACTCATCTCAAGGCCACAATCATCATTGAATCACAAGTAATTCATCGAGCCATAAAATATTCAATTTAAAATAAAATTGATACTTTTACCTCGTATGTTATCGACAGTAACATACCTTTCGAATATTACCAACAAAAGATCAAAATATATTGTTGTGAAGTCTTGAACCCTTGCAGTCTACTCGATTCGCTATCAACCAACTTAGAGTAAATAATCTTGAGCCAACCCAAGTCAATACTTCAACCAAATCTTCAATACATAAATCAAGAACTCATATTACTTATCAATACATGGCACTTTTCGTACAAAATTCATAATTAATTCAATACGGCTTCAAATCAAGATCCGTAGATTTCTTAATCATAATATTCCATAAAAACATTCATTGGATCATTTCATCAAACACATGGCATGTGTGCTAAAAGGTTAGCTCCTCTTCAATTCCATTTTAAATTCAAACCAACACAATCACAACATCTCCAACATCTCTATATCTCAAATATCAATTCAAATATCAATTCTAAACTTCAACCCTTTTCCAAACTTTAACAAAAATCGGAAAAACTTACATCCTTGTGAAGCCCGTGATGAGAGGATCACAAATCTAACTTTATTTCATAATTTCCTTGAACAAATCTCCCATGGATTGGAAAATACTTTAGAAAATGGAAGGAAGAATGAAGAACCCTAGCTTCTAACCCAATGGAGAGAAAAGAAGGAGAAGGAAAATGAGAAGAAAGAGCATCCCACTCGATTTTATGCCTTCCCAAACACCAAAACACGCTTTTTCAATTTGCTGGCCGCTAGGGCGAACCTATTTTTCCGCTCGGGCGCGTAACTCTCGGCCAGAACACCAAAATTTTCGAACATGGCTCGCTAGGGCGGACATAAATTCCCGCTAGGGCGAGCACACCGCGCACAGGAACTACAAAGATCGCTTCCGAAACGCCTCTTCCCTTCAGAATTTGGAAAAGTGGTATACTACAAAGTTGTAGCCCTATGTCTTGCCATTCATCTCCCAAAATTTCAGCTCATTTGGAGGTCTGAGTAAAACGTTATGCCAATTCTCCCAACATGTGTCATTGTAGGAACGACGATACGCACGACACACTTCGGGGCGCTTTTGGCTCATCTTCCTTAATGATTTGAACAAAACTCAAAACTGGAAAGTTATAGCCTTATGTCTTATCTTTCTAATGGAAAAGGCCTCACATCAATTGGATCAATATACAAAACATTGTGCTAAAAACCACAACTTGTGCCATATTTTTCATACCGTTTCTGCACGTCCATTACCTATTTAGCTCAAATTCCACCTTTGATTCTACCCATCCATTATCTATTCCATTCTAAAACATCATCATCATTCATACTATAACGTAAGCCAAGAACCATCACAACTACTGCCATATTATATCAAAATTCGGGCATTACAATTCCTCCCCTCTAAAAATAGATTTCGTCCTCGAAATCGATCATCTCTTTCAAGTCTAACATATAATAATCAATACTGAAATTAAAACCGAGAATAGAAGCGTACTTCATTTGAATAACTCTGGATATTTATGTCTCATTTTATCTTCTAATTCCCAAGTTGCCTCCTCGACACCATGTCTGTTCCACTGTACTTTAATCAACGGTATCAATTTATTTCTGAGTTGCTTATCTTTTCTGTCTAGAATTTGAATCGGTCTCTCAATGTAGCTCAAAGTCTGATCTAACTCAACCTCATCAGTTGGAAGTATATGAGAAGGATCTGGATGATATTTCCTCAACATAGACACATGAAAAACATCATGAACACCTGATAATGCAGGAGGAAGAGCTAATCTATAAGCCAAGTCACCAACACGTTCCAAAATCTCATACGGACCTATGAATCTTGGTGATAATTTACCCTTCTTTCCAAATCTAATTGTACCACGAAAAGGAGATATTTTCAGAAAAACTCTGTCACCTTTCTCAAAAATCAACGGCCGTCTCCTGATGTTCGCATACTTAGCCTGCCTATCCTGAGCAGCTCTCATACGACTCTGAATCAATTTCACTTTCTCTGTCATATCTTTTATCATATCAGGTCCTACAATTGGTGCTTCAGATAAATCGTCCCAATACAGAGGAGATCTACATTTCCTGCCATATAGTGCTTCAAATGGTGACATTCCAATGCTCACTTGATAACTGTTGTTATAAGAAAACTCGACAAGTGGTAAAGAATCCTGCCAACCAATACCAAAATCCATCACTACAGCTCTCAACATATCCTCTAATGTCTGAATAGTACGTTCTGATTGTCCGTCTGTCTGAGGATGATATGCTGTACTCAAATGCAAACGAGTACCAAGAGCCTCTTGTAAACTCTGCCAAAAATGAGAAGAAAATCTGGGATCACGATCTGATACAATTGACTTAGGAACACCATGCAATCTCAAAACTTCTCTGATGTACAATCTGGCCATCTGATCATGCCTATATGTCATCTGATAAGGAATGAAACACGAAGACTTAGTTAATCTGTCAACGATAACCCAAATTGAATCACAACCTCTCGACGACCTCGGCAATTTCGTGACAAAGTCCATGGTAATATGGTCCCACTTCCATTCAGGAACCTTAAGGCTATGCAAAAGACCTCCTGGTCGCTTTCTTTCTGCTTTCACTTGTTGACAATTCAAACAACGAGATACAAATTCTGCTATGTCAGATTTCATTCTTTTCCACCAAAATTGTTTTTTCAAGTCATTGTACATCTTTTTACTTCCAGGGTGTACACTGAACTTACTGCAATGAGCATCACGCAAAATCTGCATCCTCAACTCTGAAATATTAGGAACTACAATACGATCATTCACAAACAAAATACCCTCATTATTGACCTGGAATTCTGATCGATGTCCTGATCTGACGAGTTTAACTGATTTCTGAATACTTTGATCTAAACTTTGGGCCTCTTTAATTTTTACAAATAACTCTGGCTCTGCTTGAATCATAAATACTTTTACAGGTTGAGTATCTACCACAAAATCTAAACCAGAAAGACAACATTCTTCTACTAAATCAGATACACCGCTAGTGATCAAAGACATATTACATACTTTTCTGCTCAAAGCATCGGCTGCTGCATTAGACTTTCCTGGATAATATTTTATTTCGCAATCATAGTCTTTCAACAAATCTAGCCAACGTCTCTGTCTCATGTTCAGCTCCGCTTGTGAAAAGAGATATTTCAAACTCTTATGATCAGCGAATATCTCAAATTTCTCCCCATACAAGTAGTGACGCCAAATCTTTAAGGCAAAAACCACTGCTGCTAATTCCAAGTCATGCACTGGGTATCTAGACTCATGTGGCTTCAACTGTCGTGAAGCATAGGCAACCACACGACCATGTTGCATTAATACACAACCCAATCCTTGAAGTGAAGCATCAGTGTGCACTGTAAATCCTCCTACACCTGATGGAATAGTCAGAACTGGAGCACTAGTCAATCTCTTCTTAAGTTCAACAAAACTAGCCTCACATGCTTGCGACCAAATAAATGGTGCATTCTTTTGTGTCAGCTGGGTAATTGGCCTCGCAATCTGTGAGAATCCTTCAATAAATCGACGATAATATCCTGCCAAACCCATAAAACTACGCACCTCAGGAACTGATGTCGGTCTAGACCAATTGATGACTGCCTCAACTTTACTCGGATCAACTGATATACCTGCACTTGAAATCACATGTCCAAGGAAAACCACTATATCCAACCAAAACTCGCATTTGGATAATTTAGCATACAACTTTTCAGTTCTCAAAATTTGCAAAACAACTCTCAAGTGTTCGGCATGCTCAGATTCAGATTTTGAATAAATAAGAATATCATCAATGAATATCACCACAAATTGATCTATATACCTTTGAAACACCCGGTTCATCAAATCCATAAATACCGCAGGTGCATTGGTCTACCCAAAAGGCATAACTAAAAATTCAAAATGCCCATACCTGGTACGAAAAGCAGTCTTAGGCACATCTGCCTCTCTAACTCTTAACTGATGATATCCGGATCTTAAATCAATCTTAGAATATACTGAAGAACCCTGCAACTGGTCAAAGAGATCATCAATCCTTGGCAAAGGATACTTATTCTTTACTGTGGCTTTATTCAACTGTCTATAATCGACACAAAGCCTCATAGACCCGTCTTTCTTCTTCACAAATAAAACCGGAGCACCCCAAGGTGAAACACTTGGTCTTATATATCCTTTGGCCAATAGATCCTCAAGTTGTTCCTTTAGTTCTTTTAATTCAATTGGTGCCATCCTATAAGGAGCTCTAGAAATAGGTTGTGTACCTGGCATCAACTCAATGTTGAACTCAACCTCTCGGATTGGAGGAAATCCTGGAATTTCATCGGGAAATACATCTGAAAATTCACTAACAATTTGAATATCTGCCAATTTAGGTACTGACCTTGAAATATCAATTGCATAAACCAAGAAACATTCTGCTCCTTTCTGCAACAAACGAGTCATGGACAAAACAGATATCAAAGGAATCTTAGCTCGAGAACTCTTACCATAGAATGTTCAATGATCTGTCATATCAGGCTTAAACTTAACAATCTTCTGAAAACAATCTACAGTAGCCCTGTATCTTGTCAACATGTCAATACCAACTATGCAGTCAAAATCAGACATCTCCAACACAATACAATCAAGCTCAATGACATTATCCTCATAAAAAAATTCACAACCACTTATCATCTCAGCTGACCTCATCACTTTGCCCAGTGGGGTAGAAATAGATAATGTAGATGATAATGGCATAGAATTCAACGAATGAAATGTGACAAAGTGCTCAGCTATGAAAGTATGTGATGCACCAGTATCCATCAAAACATAAGCAGGATAACCTGAGAGAAAACAATTACCTGCAATAACATTATCTGGAGCATTATGTGCCTCATCCTCAGTGAGTGCAAAAACTCGAGCCTGCTGTCTAGGTGGTTGTCCTACTCTGTGGTTACCACTCTGTTTGTTCTGATCCGACCGGTTTGACTGCTGATAGGAATGAACTGAAGGGGTCTGACGATTCTGGTGAGGTGTCTGTCTCGATGATCCCACACTCTGAGACATATCACTGCCACGGTTAGGACACACTCGAGCATAGTGTCCCACCTGGTTACACAAATGGCAAGCTCCCGAGACTCCTCTACACTGATCGGTATAATGTCTACCACCACACTGACCACAAGTTGGACCTGAATAACCAGTGCTCTGAACTGAACCAGACTGTCTCGATCCACTAGAACTCGAAAAATTACTACCATGCCTCTTAAATTGCTTGCCTCTAGCCCGAAACTGCTCTCTTATGTTGCCACTATTACTGCCAGTATTACCTTGTCTGAACTGCTGTCGAAACTGTGGTTGTTGGGGTCGTTGCGAATACTGAGAACCTCTCTGCCTAATGATTCTGGTTTCAGCTCCCTTGGCTCTATCAAGAGCCTCAGCAAAAGTGTTAGGCCTTCCAGTATTAACCAGGGTAAAGATATCAGGATTAAGACCATTTATAAAGTGATCAGCCTTAGCTTCTTCATCAGATGCTACATGAGGAGCAAATCTCAGTAAATTCGAGAACTTAGCAACATAGTCCTCAATATTCAGATTTCCCTGCTTTAAATTTGCAAACTCGGCTCCCCTATCTTTCCTGTAAGAGGTAGGGAAGAAACGCTGATAAAATTCAGATTTAAACATATCCCAGGTAACAATCGTACCTCGACCCTCTAAAACTTTCTTGGTCATTATCCACCAACTCTTAGCCACATCCAATAACTGATGAACAACTAATTTGATTCTACGATCATCTGGATACTCAAGAGATTCAAATAATTGATCCATATTCTCCAACCAGTTCTCACACTCTAATGCATTCTCTGTACCCTTCAACATCGGCGGGTGCAAAGACTGAAATCTGGCTAACAGTATCTCCATCGGAGTTGGAGTTATATCCATCTGAGTATGAGTAGCACTGCCCTGATCTTGTGCCACCGGTACGTCCTGTCTAGGTCTGCCACGACCTCTACCACGAGTAGCCATGTCTGATATACAATAGATCAAACAAATATAAAATCACAATATCATAATCATCTCAATCTCGTATCCATCATCTCTGGCTCTCGAGACTCAATAATCTCAAAAATCTCGAATAAAGCTCAACAATATAATATCTCAATTTAAATAATGTATTTCACATCATAGCACAATGAAAATGCTAGCAAATATATCTCATGATCAAGCAATTCAAACTGACTCAACCTACCCTATTCCCAAATATCCACGCTCAGATACCACCTAATGTGGGGCCCCGGGTCCGACATCTAATACCAATAATTATAAAAGTAACAAAACAAATGATTTAATAAAATACATAATTTGTTGTTCACAAATCCACATAACGTCATCAAAATAATTTAAAGTTCTCAAATGTTTGAAATATAATTTTCAACATTCCAAAATAAAGTAGTGAACCAAATTTTTCCCAACATCATCAAATGCTCCTAAGACCCGAGAATCCCACTCTAACTCGTATCTCCTCGCCTGGAGCTTGACTCTGGCATCCCAAGCCTCGCCTCACCTACCGTCAAGCACATGAAAACAAGAGGTACCGGACATGCCGGTGAGTATAAACCCAGTATGATAAAATAAATAACATAAGAGAATTAAAATACAACAATTTCACATAATATCATAAAGATGCAATATAATGCAATGTATGATCAGATGCTGGGGGCTATCAATAAATCTCAAGATCAAGTGAATCATCTGGTCATAGGGTACCCAAGGGAATAGAATCAGCAAGCAACATCCACCGACTCATCCACTCGGGGTGGGGTGCTGTGTTCTACAATCCCAGGACTATGATGCGCCTATAGAGAGTGTTCAGGCCATAGCAGCGACCTCCGCATACACTATGCCAACTCAACTATAGCCTCATACGTCCAACAAATCAATATATCAAGGCGACCTCCGCCATATCAAATCTGAATCAACAAGTGGCTCAATATGCAATGCCATGATGCAAATCAATATCATCATCTCAATATAATAATAAACTCATCTCAAGGCCACAATCATCATTGAATCACAAGTAATTCATCGAGCCATAAAATATTCAATTTAAAATAAAATTGATACTTTTACCTCGTATGTTATCGACAGTAACATACCTTTCGAATATTACCAACAAAAGATCAAAATATATTGTTGTGAAGTCTTGAACCCTTGCAGTCTACTCGATTCGCTATCAACCAACTTAGAGTAAATAATCTTGAGCCAACCCAAGTCAATACTTCAACCAAATCTTCAATACATAAATCAAGAACTCATATTACTTATCAATACATGGCACTTTTCGTACAAAATTCATAATTAATTCAATACGGCTTCAAATCAAGATCCGTAGATTTCTTAATCATAATATTCCATAAAAACATTCATTGGATCATTTCATCAAACACATGGCATGTGTGCTAAAAGGTTAGCTCCTCTTCAATTCCATTTTAAATTCAAACCAACACAATCACATCATCTCCAACATCTCTATATCTCAAATATCAATTCAAATATCAATTCTAAACTTCAACCCTTTTCCAAACTTTAACAAAAATCGGAAAAACTTACATCCTTGTAAAGCCCGTGATGAGAGGATCACAAATCTAACTTTATTTCATAATTTCCTTGAACAAATCTCCCATGGATTGAAAAATACTTTAGAAAATGGAAGGAAGAATGAAGAACCCTAGCTTCTAACCCAATGGAGAGAAAAGAAGGAGAAGGAAAATGAGAAGAAAGAGCATCCCACTCGATTTTATGCCTTCCCAAACACCAAAACACGCTTTTTCAATTTGCTGGCCGCTAGGGCGAACCTCTTTTTCCGCTCGGGCGCGTAACTCTCGGCCAGAACACCAAAATTTTCGAACATGGCTCGCTAGGGCGGACATAAATTCCCGCTAGGGCGAGCACACTGCGCACAGGAACTACAAAGATCGCTTCCGAAACGCCTCTTCCCTTCAGAATTTGGAAAAGTGGTAAACTACAAAGTTGTAGCCCTATGTCTTGGCTTTCATCTCCCAAAATTTCAGCTCATTTGGAGGTCTGAGTAAAACGTTATGCCAATTCTCCCAACATGTGTCATTGTAGGAACGACGATACGCACGACACACTTCGGGGCGCTTTTGGCTCATCTTCCTTAATGATTTGAACAAAACTCAAAACTGGAAAGTTATAGCCTTATGTCTTATCTTTCTAATGGAAAAGGCCTCACATCAATTGGATCAATATACAAAACATTATGCTAAAAACCACAACTTGTGCCATATTTTTCATACCGTTTCTGCACGTCCATTACCTATTTAGCTCAAATTCCACCTTTGATTCTACCCATCCATTATCTATTCCATTCTAAAACATCATCATCATTCATACTATAACGTAAGCCAAGAACCATCACAACTACTGCCATATTATATCAAAATTCGGGCATTACAGCGTCAAAGAAAACTTGAAATATAGAATCTGCGAAGACCATCGGCCCGAGCGGAAACTTATGTCCGCTTGGGCGCACCAGTATTTTTGGAAAAAAATTTGGACGATTTGTTTCGTTAGTTCTGGATGTGGACAATATGGTGGGGATCCTGGGACGTCTTTTGGGACATTCAGACTTCATTGGAGAGCCGCTGCAAGCTTTGGAGAGAATTTTGTGCTTGGATTGAAGATTTAAAGATTTCCGGGCATCGTTCTTCTTGTTTTTCGTCAATTCTAGTATTTATAATTTAGTTTTTTTCATTTAAACTTAGTTTTGTCTATTTCTACTATGAATTCGAGTAGCTAACTTTACATATTTTTTGGGATTTAAGGGGATCCTATCCCAAACTTTGATCTAATTAATTTACATATCGATTTCTGCTTTATTCTTGATTATACTATTGTTTTATCGTGTTGTTAGAGTGTAGCTAACTTTGACAACGTTTTTAATTTGCGAGTGAGTTCGAGAGAATAAATTTTGATAGGAACGAGTAGTATAATCCGTGGATCTACAATTTACATAGACATATGAAATTGGATACGCGCCGATAGTCATAGTCCTAAGGGTTGACAACTAGGGGATTTCATAAATCGATATGCAATTCACTCTTGATAAATAATTAAAGACATTTAATTACTTCATTGAGTAGAATTAGTTTGGCATAGCTCGAGAGAGTATTTTCAATTGAATAGGAAATCCTGTCGGAAGCATATAATCATTATCGAATGAATTAATTAATTAAGGAGGGGTAGGTGAACCGATATTCTCAACAAATTCATTTCTCATTGAATTTTTATTCATTTAGATATTAGATCTCATTAATCAATTCTTGAATATTTTTATTTGCATGTTTATTTGATCATTGTAGTAATAAAACAACCAATCAATTTTTGTTGCTAAAGATTTAATAACCGAAAATAATAATTGTTAAATACAGTCTTCAGTAGAACGATACTCGTACTCATGTACACTATACTATTACTTGACATCGTGCACTTGCGATTAACTTTTGAGCATATAAAACCAAATTTTTATTAAGGATTTCACAGTGCAAGTTTTGCTTGATCAAGTTTTTGGCGCCGTTTCCGAGGACTGTTAATTCACAATTTTATTATTAGTTATTTTCTTTAGCATTGTTTCATTTTATTAAATTAACACTCCATATTCTGTTACATGTATCTCGTTCAGTGCATGCCAAAGTCACTTGACGTGGAGCTTGAGCAGTTCGAGTGAAAATACAGGTATCTCGTCCAGGGGCACCAGTGAATCAAGTGGGAGTCCAAAACCGTCAAAGGAATGATCCGTACTCCAACACATATAATCCTGGATGGAGGCAACATCCCAACTTCTCTTGGGGTGGTCAAAACAGCCAGAATCGACCACAAGGAGGACAACCATATGGGAAACACCGATGTACAGATCTGATCCTCCTAGAGAAGAGAAGTCCAATTTGGAGCAGATGATGTCTAAGTTCATCTCATCTACCGAAACTAGACTCCAAAATCAAGATGCTTCGATAAAGGGGCTAGAAAATCAGATTGGACAGTTAGAAAAAATGATAGCAAGTAGAGAGCCGGGCACCTTGCCAAGTAACACCGAGACCAATCCAAAAGAGCAAGTGAAGGCCATTGAGTTAAAGAGTGGAAAAATCTTAGAGTTGAGAGAAAAAGAAAAAAATCAAGTTCCGGAGGAACTGACTGAGACATCAAAAGGTAAGTCTTCTAACTCTACACTAGCACCCACTGCACAATCTAAAATTGTTATACCTCCTCCTTTTCCTGCAGAACTGAAAAAATCAAAACTAGATGTACAATGCGGTAAGTTTCTTGAGGTATTCAAAAAATTGCATATTAATATTCCTTTTGTCGATGCTTTGATGCAAATGCCTACTTATGCTAAATTTTTGAATGACATATTAGCTAACAAGAGAAAGTTGGAGGATCACATGACGGTGAACTTAACGAAAAATTTCTCTGCTTTGGTGCAAAACAAAATCCCACCGAAACTAAAAGATCCAGGGAGTTTTTCTATTCCTTGCATGATTGGTGATGTTGTTTTTCACAAGACTTTATGTGATCTTGGTGCAAGTATTAATCTTATGCCCTTATCTGTATTTAGAAAGATCGGATTAGGAGAACCTAACCCAACAAGGATGTCCTCGCAACTAGCAGATAGATCTGTCAAATACCCACGAGGGGTCATAGAGGACGTCTTGGTAAAGGTGGACAAATTCATATTTCCTGTAGATTTTGTGGTACTTCATAAGGAGGAGGATGTGGAGATGCCCTTGATTTTGGGTAGACCGTTCCTTGCGACTGGCAAGGCCCTGATTGATGTTCAAGAAGGGAAGTTGAGATTGAGAGTGGCGAGGAAGAGAATACTTTTGATGTTTTTAATGCACTTAAGCATACATTGCATTCTGATAGTTGTTATAGAATTGATGCTCTTGTGTCTAACTATGTGCAGGATGCTCATAGGGACTCGTTGGAAGCAACTCTCACTACTGAATTGAGAGAAGATGAATTGGATGCAGAGAAAGACGAAATAGTGGCATACCTCAATGCTAACCAGCCATGGAAGAGGCCAATAAAGATGAGATTAGAGGACTTGGGGGATCGAAGAGACTTGATCCCACAGAAGTCAAGCTTGGAAGAGCCACTGACACTCGAGCTAAAACCATTGCCCCCACACCTAAAGTACGTATACCTAGGTGAGAATAAAACTTTACCTGTCATTATTTCTGCTAATTTGACAGATGTGATTGAGGACAAACTGTTGGAAGTTTTGAAAGCACAAAAGAATGATTTTGCTTGGAAGGTGGCGGATATCAAAGGAATCAATCAATCAGTCTGCATGCACAAGTTCTTGATGGAAGATAAGTACTCACCTCTTGTGCAACCTTAGAGAAGATTAATTCCAAAGATGCAAGAGGTAGTAAAAGCAGAAACTATCAAACTCCTTCATGCAGGTATTATCTATCCTATATCTGATAGTGCATGGGTAAGTCCTGTTCAGTGTGTGCCAAAAAAAAGTGGGATTACTGTGATCACAAATGAAAAAAATGAATTGATACCCACTAGGACAGTTACGAGATGGCGTGTATGCATTGATTATAGGAAATTAAATGATGCTACCCGTAAAGATCACTTTCCACTGCCCTTCATTGATCAAATGTTAGAGAGGTTAGCGGGTCATGAGTTTTACTGTTTTATAGATGGGTATTCGGGGTATAACCAAATCATGATTGCACCTGATGACCAAAAGAAAACCACTTTCACTTGTCCTTATGGCACTTTTGCTTTCAGACGGATGCCTTTTGGCTTGTGTAATGCCCCTGCCACTTTTCAACGATGCATGACCGCTATATTTAATGATATGATAGAAACTTTCCTTGAAATTTTTATGGATGAATTCTCGATTTTTGGCCCTTATTTTGATGATTTTTGCAGAATTTGAAGGTGGTGTTGATGAAATGCAAGGAGACGAATTTGGTACTGAATTGGGAGAAGTGTCATTTTATGGTACAATAATGCATAGTACTTGGGCACAAGATATCAGGGCATGGAATAGATGTGGATAAGGCAAAGGTTGAAGGTATCAAGAACTTACCACCTCCGGCATCCATAAAGGGAGTTAGAAGTTTTGTAGGCCACGCCGGTTTTTATCGGCGTTTTATCAAAGATTTTTCTAAAATTGCCAAACCTTTATCTTCCTTACTTATGAAAGATGTGTCCTTTGATTTTAATTCTCATTGTTTACTGGCATACGAGGATTTGAAGGAGCGCTTGATGACGGCTCCTGTTTTGGTGGCACCAGATTGGGATCTACCATTCGAGGTCATGTGCGATGCAAGTGATACTGCGGTGGGAGATGTGCTTGGCCAGCGGCAAAACAAGGTATTTCACAAAATTTACTAAGCAAGTAAGACCATAGATGATTCTTAATTGAATTACGCGACAACTAAAAAAGAATTACTTGCAGTAGTATTTGCTCTTGAAAAATTTCACTCATATCTTGTTTTGTCCAAAGTCATTGTTTACACCGACCACTCTGCACTTAATTATTTACTTGCTAAGAAAGATGCAAAGCCATGCCTACTTCGGTGGATTTTATTATTACAAGAATTTGATTTTGAAATAAAAGATAAGAAGGGTGTTTAGAATGTAGTGGCAGATCACTTGTCTAGACTGGAGCTTATTAGTAATGACTGTGTAGATCATGCCATTAATGATTGGTTTCCTGATGAGCAGTTATTTGAGGTGAGACATTGTCCTTGGTATGCAAATTTTGCTAATTTTCTTGTCACATGCACACAGCCACCCAATCTATCGTTTCATCAACGTAAAAAATTCTTTTCTGACGTAAAACATTATTTTTGGGAGGAACCATTTTTGTTTAAGATCTGTGCAGATTCTATGACCAGACGGTGTGTTGCAGAGGAGGAATTTGGTAAAATACTTAACCATTGCCATGACCGTGAGGTAGGTGGCTATTTTGTACCAACCAAGACGGCATCCAAGGTACTTGAATGTAGCTTTTATTGACAACCTTCTTTAAGGATGCTCGTTCTTATGTGCTTAACTGTGATAAATGCTAGCGGACAGGTAACATCTCTAACCGTCATGAAATGTCTTTGACTAATATTATTGAGTGTGAGGTTTTTGATGTATGGGGAATAGACTTCATGGGACCGTTTCCCAGCTCTTTCACAAAAAAAATATATTTTGGTGGCGGTCGACTATGTGTCTAAGTGGGTAGAGGCAGAAGTATATTCCACTAATGATGCCAAGTGGTCCTGAAATTTTTAAAGGAAAATATTTTTAACAGGTTTGGGACACCACGAGCAATCATTAGTGATGGTGGCACCCATTTTTGCAACAAACTCTTTGAAAAACTTTTAACCAAATATGGTGTCACATATAAGATATCTACTCCCTATCACCCCCAAACGACTGGTCAAGTGGAAGTGTCTAACCGAGAAATCATGTGGATTCTAGGAAAAGTAGTAGGTGTCAGTCGAAAAGATTGGTCTGTAAGGTTAGATGATGCTCTTTGAGCATATAGGACTGCATTATAAACACCTACAGACACTACACCATGTAGAATACTGTTTGGCAAAGCATGTCATTTACCTGTAGAGTTAGAGCATCGAGCATACTGGGCAACAAAAGCACTGAACTTTAACTTTACTGATGCAGGTGAACGACGTCTTTTGCAATTGGACCAGTTGGAGGAATTTCGGAATCTGGCATATGATCTCGCACTATCGTACAAGGAAAAGACAAAGAGAGCTCACGACAGGCGAATCACTGAAAGGGAATTAAAGGAAGGTGAAAACGTCCGGCTCTACAACTCCCGGTTGCGACTATTTCCCGGAAAGTTGAAGTCGCGATGGTCTGGTCCATTCGCGATTTCCAAAGTTTACCCATCGGGGGCTGTAGAATTGCAAGATGGAAAGTCTAGGACATTTACGGTCAATACCCAGCGACTGAAGCACTACATGGGTGGCACAATTGAGCCGCAAATTGGAACCACCCGGTTCTAGACAATCCGAACTGAAACTGGCCAACAGTCCGGCTCTCGACTATAAATTGAGAACTACCTCTCGTTCCCTTATCTTACATTTAATTCAATTTTTTTGTTTGTGCTCTTATTATTTTATTTTTTTAAAAAAAAAAGAAAAAAAAAG
The DNA here is from genome assembly GCF_022965805.1 of Primulina eburnea. Taxonomy (NCBI): domain Eukaryota; kingdom Viridiplantae; phylum Streptophyta; class Magnoliopsida; order Lamiales; family Gesneriaceae; genus Primulina; species Primulina eburnea. Next base: position 29,157,202 of record NC_133103.1, on the reverse strand, counting down.
AAGAAAAGCCGTGAAGCTTTCGCCCAGGCGGACATTTACATCCGCCCGGGCGCGTCTTTTTTCAACCAAATTTTTAAAAAATGTCGTGAAGCTTCCGCCCAGGCGGACAATTACATCCACCCGGGTGCAACCCTTTTCAAAAAAAAATTAGCAAAAAGCCATGAGGTCTCCGCCCGGGCGCGCTTTTTTTTTTAAAAAAATAATTTTTTTCCCAAAGCCATGGAGAGTCCGCCTGGGCAGAAACTTACATCCGCCCAGGCAGATCTCGTAGATTTAATATTCTGCAACCCCTTTTTTCTTCTCCCAATTCGAACCCTACTCCTCCCCCTTTCAATTTTCTGCGCCTCCTCTCTCAATCTCGCTCAAATACATTGTCTTGTGTAAATTTCAGGTACAATTAAGTGTCACCACCTTTACTAAACATCAAGGCATCAATTTTCCGGTCACCACGTTGTTTTCCGGCCACCGTTGAAGGAACTCCGGCCACCTCTGCAATTTCCGACCACCACAACATCCGTCAACACTCCCCATACTCTGGGATACTTGTGCTTCTCACGTAACCCACGATGGCGCCTAAGAAAGCTCGGGTGAGTCATGCCTCTTCGTCTTCATCGTGTAATTCTCAATTATTTGTTTATAATACCGCTAGGGGACGCTACGAAAATGCAAAAATACATAGAGCTCCGCTTCGCGAATGTGGTTTCCAGCTTGAGCAATACATATTTATTATAAATCAAATTGAGAATAGAAGCTGGGGAAAATTTTGTCGCCAACCGCAAGCCGCGGTGGTACCAGTGGTGAGGGAATTCTATGCCAATGCAGCTGAGAGAAGCGATGGTAAGGCATTTGTGAGAGGGAAGTTGGTCGATTTTATTTCAGCGGAGATTAATAGGGTACTTGAGACACCGGCGGTGGATGACTCGGTTTATGTGGCATGGACAGCAGAACCCAATTTAGACTTGATGATGCAAAGAATCTGCTATCCGGGGTCTCCGTGGAAGACACCTGGCTCACGCACTTGTTTTGCAGAGAAATATTTGCTAGTCCCGGATGCGATGTGGTATGCATTTTCTGGCCACACATTTAATGTCAGTCGGGCACACTAGCGAAGTCCAGAGGTAGAGGGGGCTGCTGCTTTACGCACTGATCACTCACATGCCACTCAATGTGGGCAGGTAATTCATTCTCAGATCCAGCTGAGTATCATAATCCGAATGTGGCGTTGTTCTTCCCCACATTATCACCGAGCTATGTGCGGGTGCTGGGCCGTTTTTCAGGATGACGATGAGTGGTTGCCACCGACCAAGGCCCTCGATGATGCTAGCTGGATACAGAAAATAGCAGTGCGGCGGAAGGCTTTCCCGCAGTTTGGCCCTATATGGGGCTGTTTTACTTTCGATCCCGTGCCACAGCAGCCACCACCACCGGCCCCGCGACCTCGCCGTCGCCTTCTGCAGGATCGGATGGACGAATTTGCTGCCTTTGCGGACCATCAGTTACAGTGGCAGGCTGTGAGCCAGACTTATCAGACTGCCACTGATGCCATGCTGCGTCTATCCCTGAGCTACAGTGGTATTGACCCAGCCCTTATGCCACTGTCTATGCCAGCTTTCCCGCCACTGTTTCAGTTCCACTATGCTGATGCCCCAGAGTCAGATGCTGGTGTCATTCCCCAGAGGCCCACGAGGAGGATGATCTTTGAGTGGGGAGTCACTTCTGTCCCTTCTTTTTATTTCTTGTATTTCATTTTGATCATTTCACTTATTTCTATTTTTGTTGTATGTTTAGGTTATATTACACCCATTTTGTTATGCACTATCTGTGTTTTTTTTATCGTCTGTTGCATTGGGACAATTGTAACGCCCGAGATCTTGATTCTGTTAATATGAGATTATTGATTATGAGTTGATGTGATTATAGTCAGGCCATTCCGAGACCAGATTGGGCAAAGCATATAAAAAGCATAAATTTGGGACCGAAGGTTTGGCGCTCGGGCGGAAGTTTTTGACCGCCTGAGCGCCATTGAATAATGCAAGAAGTCCGAGCACCCCGCGCCCGGGCGGTAAGTTTTATCCGCCCGAGCGCGATTGTATAATATGCAAGGGCCGAACGTTCCACGCCCGAGCGCGAGACGTGTTGCTTCAAGGGATGAGCCACCTAACTTAAAACATGCTGGATATATTTATATATATATATATATATATATATATATATATATATATATATAACTTGTCACATTCTTTCAGCCAGCAAGAAGGAAAAAATCGAGAGCTTCCGAGAAAAGCTTCAAGCTTGATTCCAAAAATTTGATTTTGGTAAATCCGCCTGTTAGATTTTGAATCCGAGTGCAGTATTGTGTTCCTATCAACGCAGGCTACAACTGGACGTATGTTTTGTTATGTTTTGTTAAGATTTGAAATTATGATATTGCAGGAATCGAATATGATTCATATATGATGTTCTTGACATGTTAGACATCGTAGAGTCGAAGTCAGATTAAGAAACAGATTGATTATGGAATTGTTATGATTTTTCAGATTATATTGGTTGATATTGGACATATTTGAATTATGGATTTATTACAGATTCTATTGGATATCACTTATGAATTGTAATTATTATCTTATGATGTTGTATTGACGGGGATATCGGGATTGTTCCGTTATGCCGTTGGTTTTGAGTTAAATCCAGATTGATCAGATTGGTATTGATTTGAGCAGTATATTGATATGGTATTATTGATATTGTAATTGCAAAATTGAGTGTTGACAGACTTTGAATTCCAGAGGGGAACGTCGTCAGAACTGCAATAAAAGAAAGGTATAAATCAATTTCGAACTGGGAGAATGACTCAAGTGTGATATACTTGAGTTTCCCTAAATCACATACTTATTGTTATTATGTGCATTGATTTGAATTGATATGCTTGTTCTATTGATTTATAGAACGCAGGTATTAGATGAGTATTAGACGAGTGATCTTGTGACATAGGTGCCGATAGTGACGGAATCGTCACGGGCACATGCACATTGTCACAAGATAGTGAATTGGTGAAAGTGCCAAAGTCTGTGACGGATAGGTCAAGACACCGGATATTTGGTTATATCGATGTTGAATAGAATTGGAGTTTCTTCTATTACTGAAATTCGATATAGGAATGCCAAATCTGGAAACAGGGATCCCTAGACTAGGATTGAGTCTAGTCTGAGACGTGGAGTCACGAGTCTGATTGACAGGTTTATATTGATTACTTTTTCAGATTTTTGATACGTATTACTGATATCTATTATATGCTTTTATATGGATTATATGATTGCATGTTCGTTGATTTATACTAGGATGTATTTCTCACCAGAGTTATTCGGCTGTTGTCGTGATTGTATGTGTGCATGGCAACAGGTGGGGCAGGATCGGGGTCGAGGAGATGAAGAGAGATCGTTATTAGAATGGAGACTACGGACCTTGATTAGAGATAGGGTTTGGACACTTGATATTTAGTTTTTAAACCTTAGTTTGAATGATTGTATATAGTACAAGACTTGTACTTTAATACTGACGTGTATATTCGAATGTATTCAATTACGTTCCGCTTTTAATACTGTATTTTGGAAAAAAAATTAGACTTTTTTTAATATAATTGATTAAATTGTCTCAATGATGATTAAGAACATGATTAGCGTCCGGGTCCCCACAACAATGCTCGACTTTTGTATTGGGTGGTGGATGGGTGTTGTTTCGTATGTTTATTTTTGGTGTCTTGTTGGTTATATCTGTTGGCATTTAGTGTTAGTCATTTTTGCATTGGTGTGTGTCAGCCGACAGTGTTTGGAGTAGTACATTGTTAGCCAAAGATGATTAGGAAGTGATGAGACATGCCCTGTCTATCGTATAATCGCACTCCTTTAGCACATACTGTGGTAAAAACATAAAGTTTTATTTAAAATATTGAATTCTCTTCGCACAAATGTTAGAACTAGAAGCATGCATGATAAGATGGTGAAATTTTAAAACTAAACTGGGGAACGAAGATGTTTGAAGGTGTGAATTGAGCTTGACTATATTCTCTCGAACAAAAAGAAAAAGAAAAAAAAATATTTGAAAAAAGAAAAAAAATATTTGAAAAAAAAAAGAAGATAGATGGGGATGTAAGGTGTGGGGGAGCCGAATAAAGGAATGAAATCCTATTCCTGGCTAGAGTTGGAGATGTAAGGTATTGAAGAGCCGAATAAAGGAATGCAATCATATTCCTGGCTAAAAATGTAAAGCACGTGGATTTGAATCTGATATGAAAGGTTCTATAGTCCTTTTATTACTGTATTCCAATTCAGTCGAAAAAAAATAAAAAAAAATGATAGAAAAATGGGCGCTGCTGGTGATTACTGAGTGCAGAGGAATAAAAGAGAGTAAGATTTACACTAACAAGCTGATTTAAATCTCTGACAATGGTTGAGAATGGACCATCTGTCATTTATGATACTAGGACTAACAACACAGACATACACGTTCAGGTTTTAATTGAAACAATTTCTAGACCAAAGAAAGTGTGAGGAGTTGTGTTTTTACATTGATCGACGAGGGAATATGTTGAGTTTCGCTGAGGCTAGTTGATAACTATGAATTCACTGTCGAGCTACTTTGTGTCATGTTCCATTTTGTCTCGTCACCTGTTTTGCTCGAGGGCGAGCAAAAGGTTAGTATTGGGGGGTTGATATAGGTGGATTTTACTTGTTTTTCATATCATGTTATGTCGCATTGTGTTGCATTTATTGTTTAGATTGCATGCATTTTGTCACATTTTAGAATAAATTATGTTTTATTGTTACTCATGTATCTCGTTGGTGAAAATGCAGGATATTCGTACAAAACTGAAGAGAAAGATAATTTTTGCGAAGGACTTTCACCCAGGTGCACATTTATGTCCGCCCGGGCGCTTGAGAGCTGTGAAAAAATCATTTTTGCGAAAGTGATCTGCCCGGGAGGAAACTTATATCCGCCCGGGCGCATCAAAGAAAAATTGAAATACAGAATCTGCGAAGACCATCCGCCAGGGCGGAAACTTATGTCCGTCAGGGCGCACCTGTATTTTTGGAAAAAATTTTGGACGATTCCTTTCCTTAGTTCTGGATGTGGGCAATATGGTGGGGATCTTGGGACGTCTTTTGGGACATTCAGATTTCATTGGGGAGCCGCCGCAAGCTTTGGAGAGAATTTTGTGCTTGAATTGAAGATTTGAAGATTTTCGGGCATCGCTCTTCGTGTTTTTCGTCAATTCTACTATTTCAAATTTAGTTTTTGTCATGTAAACTTAGTTTTGTCTATTTCTACTATGAATTCGAGTAGCTAACTTTACATATTTGTTGGGATTTAAGGGGATCCTACCCCAAACTTTGATCTAACTAATTTACATATCGATTTCTGATTTATTCTTGATTATACTTGTAAGGCCCGAGAAATTTATCCTTTTAATCCGAAATGATTTGGCGATGATTATTATAATCTATTGGTGATAATGGATATGATTATAGACGGAACGGATCAGACTGGGAAAGACGAAAGAAAATCAAAATAGGTGCAAAAAGAAGTCCCCGCGCACATGCGCGACATGTATGGGCGCACATGCGCGAGGAGGACAGAACCATGCGCGCACATGCGCGACAGGTATCGGCGCACATGCGCGAAAATTACAGAAGCATCGGCGTACATGCGCGAGATAAGGCGTGCATATGCGCGACCTGTCCAGAACCTTGGGCGCATATGCGCGGCTGGAGGCGCGCATATGCGCGAGAAGATATATGCAGCAAGCAGCCGGGCAGAGCTACCGACGCATATGCGCGGCTTTGTGCGCGCATATGTGCGCGGCATGCAGATTGTAAAAATGCCACTTGGTCTTTTGAATGCAACGTGTGTATATATATATATATATGTATGTATACACGATTCCTTCGTTCAGAAATAAGAAGGAGAAATGAAAAAGGAAACCGAGGGAAGATTTGGAGATTGTGAACGATCCGTCCGTTCGATTTTGAATCCGACTTCAGTACTGTGTTCCTATTAACGCAGGCTACAACTCGACGTAAGTTTTGTTACGTTTAGACATGATTTGAATTTATGATATTGTCAGAATTGGATATGAATCAGATGTGTTGTTTCTGCTACAATAGGCATTGTATAACTGAAGTCAGATTAAAGAACAGACTGTTTCTGTAATTGTTATGATTTTCTGAAGTAATATGACTGAGATTGTATAGATTTGGTATCACGATCTGTTATTATTGAAGACTATGATTTGTACTGATATCGATTATGAGTTGTGGTATTATATCTGTGATGTTCAGATTGACGGGGTTATTCAGATTGTATTGTTATGCCGTCGAAACATCAGTTGATTTAGATTAATCAGATTCAGTAATGATCTCGATTGTATTGTGATATCATTGATATCAAGTAGATTGTACTTTGTTCAGATATGGATCAGATTATATATTTCGATTTGAATATTGATCAGAACAGGTTTTGAATTGAGTTATATACTGATATTGTAATTATACGATTGTCATTGCCAGACTGGGTATGGATAGATCAGAATACACGACTTCGTCTTCGTCAGACTGGGAAGACAAAGGTATAAATAAATGTTGATTCGGGATTGCACAACTCGAGTTAGGTTTGACTTGAGTTTCCCAAAATCACATACTTTATTTTATTACATTGATATTTACAGATTATCAGATTGATATGTTTAGTCTATTGAAATATAGCAGAGCCAGAATTTGAGTCTAGGACAGATCAGCCTAGCTAGGGCAGAACCGTCGAGTCTTTGTCAGAACCGCTGAGACTCTAGACTTACGGTGTATCGATGAGCTTAGATGTAGATCGACGTCTATTGTAGACATTCGATACAGCATACCAAAGTCTAACTTAGATCGGGATCCCTAGATTAGAAATAAGTTACGATAAAATAACAAGATCTTGACTTAAATACAGATTCGTATTGTTTCATGTAGTCAGATTAGATGTATGTTTTAATGTTTGTGTATGCTTTTATATATGTTTTATATGATTGCATGCTTGCATTGTTTATACTGGGATTTATTCTCACCGGAGTTATCCGGCTGTTGTCTTGTTTTGTATGTGTGCATGACAACAGGTGGAAAAGATCGGGGTCGAGAAGATGATGAGAGAAGACGAGTTTAGAGGGGTGATTCCGGACTTATTGTAGATTTTGTTTAATACTTGAAAATTAGTAGTTGAACCTTAGACTAGTTTGAATAATTGTTGTACATTATTGTACTTATATACTGAGATGTATATTAGTTATATTCCACTACATTCCGCAAATATATTTTAAAAAGAAAACTTTTTAGACCGTGTTTATCTTATTTGATAATTAAATCCCAAAGATGATTAAGAAGATGATTAGCGTCCGGGTCCCCACAATACTATTATTTTATCGTGTTGTTAGAGTGTAGCTAACTTTGACAACATTTTTATATTGCGAGTTAGTTCGAGAGAATAACTTGTGATAGGAACGAGTAGTATAATCCGTGGATCTACAATTTACATAGACATATGAAATTGGATACGCGCCGATAGTCATAGTTCTAAGTGTCGAAAACTAGGGGATTTCATAAATCGACATGCAATTCTCTCTTGATAAATAATTAAAGACATATAATTACTTCATTGAGTAGAATTAGTTTTGCATAGCTCGAGAGAGTGTGTTCAATTGAATAGGAAATCCTGTCGGAAGCATATAATCATTATCGAATGAATTAATTAACGAGGGGTAGGTGAACCGATATTCCAAACAAATTCATTTCTCATTGAATTTTTATTCAACCATTTTAGATATTAGATCTCATTAATCAATTCTTGAATATTTTTATTTGCATGTTTATTTGATCATAGTTGTAATAAAACAACCCATCAATTTTCGTTGCTAAAGATTTAATAACTGAAAATAATAATTGTTAAATACAGTTTTCAGTGGAACGATACTCGTACTCATGTACATTATACTATTACTTGATATCGTGCACTTGCGATTAATTTTTGAGCATATAAAACCAAATTTTTATTAAAGATTTCACAGTGCAAGTTTTGCTCGATCACCAACCTCCTGAAACCATAAAAACAATCAAAACCGTGAGGCAACAAATGAAAGCCGAAAAATACTGGACAGATTTTTTCCGAAAAGTTGTTGTCCAATTTCGGTTTTACTCCATGAATCAGGAACATATAATGTTTTAAAATATTTATAAAACTTGATTGAAGAGAAATGAATAATATAAACATGCATGGAAATTTTGTTTAAGAAGAAAACAAACACTACGACGAACACGGCGCGGCGGAGACGGAGTTTTCTTTTCTTTTCCCTCTTGTTCTAGCTGTTACTCACGATTATTAGCTGCTGGTTTTGCTCTGAAATTCGAAGGTAGGGTGAGGGAAATGGCTATGTAATGAGGGTGAAGGTTACCAATTAAATGAGGGAGTTGGATTAGGCAAATCAAATCATTCTATCCTAGTTGCTTGAGAGATATGGAATGATGTGTCATATTCTTGGATTGAGGAGGATTTGGTGGGTGTGATGGCCCAAGCTTTGCTAGCAAAATGAAGGTAAGGATATTGCTTAATCAGTAATTAGTGGGGATTTAAAAGTAAGGGAATTATCATACAAAGAAAGGTTAAAGAAAAGAATAAAAAATGGAGAGTTGCCAAACATGTAAGGATTTGATTGAAGGGGCCGAAATTTTGCTTAATAAATGGAGGTAAAATATTGCTTAATTATTGAATTTTAACTCCTTAAAATTTTAAACACTTATTATTATGTATTTTAGTGAAATAATAAATTAATTTAGGATAGTAATTTTCTTACATGCATGACTAAGTTTTAAAATAAATTACTAACATTTTAAGTTACAATTTCTTAAATAAAATAGGCCTAGATTAATTTATCCCAATTGGTTACACATTTTAATTTAGGCTTTTAATTAATTATTGGACATAAAAGAACTTATTTACTACTTAATTCCAATTAATTAAATAATTCCATAAACATTCTTTTACATTAAAATAAATTATTCTTTGACTTAAATTAAATTTAGGAATATTTTCTTATTATTAAATTTATCTCGATACTCCAACTCCAGTTCGGCCTCGCTTATTTATCCGAAAAGATAAAAACTAAACTTCTGCTATTTAAAATAAATGATCTTTTTTTTAAAATTTAAATAATAGTAATTATGCATGGCTTATATGTAATCTGATTTATCGGGTTCTACACAATGTCTCCTGGCATCTCAATAGCAACTGAATCTTTTTTTGAAGAAATTCAGACGATTCAGACCAATCTCGTCGGTATATTGACTTCCATTTCAGATATCAAATGAACCCAATATTTGCACACCTTCAAATGTTCTTCTTAGAACAACTCGCTCTGATACCAATTGAAGGATCGACTGTGCTAGTGCCTTTGAAGGAATTTCGAACACTATATTCTCCAACGAGCTGCAATAGCTCGAGCTCTAAGAATATTAACACCGATGAATTAAATCGAGTTTGGTTAAAACCAAGCAGAAGAAACTCGAAGTAATCCTTCGTGAATAAAACTGTTATATTAGAAAACATTTTAGCTTATGTAAACTGAATAACCGAAAAATTGTATATTGGCTTTTTCATTCATCAGTTCAGTTATGGTGACAACTGAATTGACGAATGCTCCAACTGATCAAAACAGTTTAAAAACAACAGTTAATCAGTTAAATACATAAGATATGTTTATCAATGTTCGGACACTTCAACTGCTCATACGTCATCCCTTCTACCGCCTCGGGTAGGATCCACTAGAAGACTTTGATTTATACAATTATTTGTACAAACCCACTCAGCTAGGACTTACACTACTGCCTAAACTGAACTCATAGCTACGACTGAGGGCAACACCTTCCAGCCAACACTTTTTTAACGTCTATGTGTCAAAGACTACATACACAAGTTTAACGTCTTTGTGCAAGACGATATATGATTGGTTGAGAGAGTTTTTTTGTGAGAACTGAAAAAGGATGTTCTCACTTACTGAGGGAAAATGTCTTCTATTCTAAGATGATATATCTTTGGTATCCCCTGGGCTGATTGCTTCTGAAAGCTGATATGCAATGTGCGTGCCATTTTTTTTCTCTCTTGAAGAAGCTTTTTGTTTAGTATATGGTTCTTTTTCTTCAGCTTCTTCTCATTGTCTTGTTGAGTCTTCAATGATCTTCTCTTTATATAGGCGGGAAAACTGATCGTACAGTGAGACTCATTTATTGTATCCATTGCAATTTGAATCGGCTTCTTGGACTATCTTCTGAAGCGTTTTGTCTTTAATGCTCTGATGCAACGTCCATTATTGCCATTTTACTGGACACTAGCTTTGTACCTTCACGCACAACTGGAATCCACTTTGAATAAGCTTGTCTTGATCTGCAACTGGACGATTTTGACTGATGCTGCGAACTGGTCAGCTTGACTGATCTTGAGTTGGGCTTTGTGAAATCTGTTGACTCGTCAGTTGAACTGATTTCAATCCTTCAGTTGAACTGGTCAGTTGTGCTCTTCGATAGTTGGACAAAGCATCGGCTGGCAAGGCTTCTGAGGTCTTCCTGCTGAATTACTTATCAGCTAGACAGTCAATTGAACTGCTTGTTGATAAACCAATTTGACTGATTCATTTTCTGCAATTAGTTGGTTCAATTAGTTGGCATCTCCGATAGCCTCAGTTGTGGCTTCGTAAACTGATTATTTCAGTTTTAGCTGTCTGCGCACTAAGATAAATTATTAGTAAAAAGATAACAAGTTTTTTGAACATCCAAATCAAGATTGCGAACTTGAAAAGTTCCAACACTGAGTGTCAGCTGAAGCTTATTTCCAGGGTCAAGCTTTGGTTACAAGACGCCTTTACTTTCTGGAAAACACTATATCCTAAAGAATGGATTTGCTGCAAGAGATACATTGATTGTGGTGTCTAATCTCTCCTCAGATGTGCGAATCTTATCGAAAAAGGTTGATGGGTTTGACAGAAAGGGGGAAGAACAAGAAGAAGGAAAGGATCAGCCAGAGAAATCTTCGAAGAATATCCAGAAGAAATAGAAGATTATTGTATTCAGATTATTTGAAGATTATTTCATTCCTTCATTTTTTTTATTCTTTGTACGAATCTGTACATTGAAAGAGTTGTTTAATCTACAATGAGTTCAGTTGATCAGTATCAGTTCTTAATTTCCAAGTTTCGTCAAACACCAAAAAGGGAAAAATTGTTTGAAACTGAATTTTGGATTTTTGACAAACTGAGCGTCTAACTGATCTAAAAATAATGATAACTGGTCTAAAACATGTTGCCATTAACTGAAGAAAAACATGCAAACTTTCGAAGGCAACTGAACCAGAAACTGAACTACGCAGTCAACTGACTGATCAGTTGGAACAGATAAGATACTACAAATAACTGTGAGCTTCTCAACTACATTCTATCACCTGATCCCTCAACTTTACATGTCATCAATTAAGACATTCAACCGAAAAAAGCTGACTGCGACAAGTAGTGGGATCGCCGCATTACAGAAAAGCTGCAGTGTACGACTTTAAGAAGAATGTTGACGTGGCATGCAACTGATAGAAAGGTTCAAATTGTATTTAACATTACCATTGGAGGGAAGCCTATAAATAGCAGAGAAGAGCAAGTGAAGATAGCTCTCGAACTACTGAATCATTGAACATCTGAATTCTTGAGCACTCGAAATCTCTTCCTTCATTCTTTTATTCTTTGTACAAATCTGTACATTGAAAGAGTTGTTTAATCTACAATAAGCTCGTTGATCATTATCAGTTCTTAATTTCCAAGTTTCGTCAAACACCTAAAAAGGGGAAATTGTTGGAAACTGAATTTCGGATTTTTGACAAACTGAGCGTCTAACTGATATAAAAATAATGATAACTGGTCTAAAACATGTTGCCATTAACTGAAGAAAAACATGCAGACTTTCGAAGGCAACTGAACTAGCAACTGAACTACGCAGACAACTGACTGATCAGTTGGAACTGATCAGATACTACAAATTGTTGTGAGCTTCTCAACTACATTCTATCAGCTGATCCCTCAACTTTACATGTCATCACTTAAGACATTCAACCGAAAAAAGCTGACTGCAACAAGTAGTGGGATCGCCGCATTACAGAAAAGCTGCAGTGTACGACTGTAAGAATAATGTTGACGTGGCATGCAATGGATAGAAAGGTTCAAATTGTATTTAACATTACCGTTGGAGGGAAGCCTATAAACAGCAGAGAAGAGCAAGTGCAGATAGCTCTCGAACTACTGAATCATTGAACATCTGAATTCTTGAGCACTCAAAATCTATTCCTTCATTCTTTTATTCTTTGTACAAATCTGTACATTGAAAGAGTTGTTTAATCTACAATGAATTCAGTTGATCAGTATCAGTTCTTAATTTCCAAGTTTTTTCAAACACCTAAAAAGGGAAATTGTTGGAAACTGAATTTCGTATTTTTGACAAACTGAGCGTCTAACTGATCTAAAAATAATGATAACTGTTCTAAAACATGATGCCATTAACTGAAGAAAAACATGCAAACTTTCGAAGGCAACTGAACCAACAACTGAACTACGCAAACAACTGACTGATCATTTGGAACTGATCAGATACTACAAATAGTTGTGAGATTCTCAACTACATTCTATCAGCTGATCACTCAACTTTACATGTCATCACTTAAGACATTCAACCGAAAAAAGCTGACTGCAACAAGTAGTGGGATCGCCGCATTACAAAAAAGCTGCAGTGTACGACTGTAAGAAGAATGTTGACGTGGCATGCAACAGATAGAAAGGTTCAAATTGTATTTAACATTACCGTTGGAGGGAAGTCTATAAATAGCAGAGAAGAGCAAGTGAAGATAGCTCTCGAACTACTGAATCATTGAACTTCTGAATTCTTGTGCACTCGAAATCTATTCAGTTACTCTGCTGAAATTTTTGTAAACAAAAAAGCTCACACTTATTGTATACATTCATAGCTGCTAGGCTATAATTCGAGCTTTCAACACAAACTGTATTACTCTATCTAGAAGAGATCAGTTGTGTTAGATTTATTCAGTTCTATTGAGTTCTGAAAATTAGTTTGTAACTAAGAGTTTCAGTTTGGCATTGTTAAGTCAAAACTGAAGTGAATCTGTACAAGTGTTTGTATCGGTCAAAGTCTTTTAGGCTCAGTTTGGTAAGTATTATTAGTGTTGGATTATTTATTAATCTTGTGTTTGCTTTTATTTATAAATTTCAGATTGACTACTTGTACGACAAATTTCACTGTTTGACTTGGAGTATGAGTCCATGAGTTCACGATGGATAATATTTATCCACCTATACTGAAGAAGAAAATGCCCAAAATAGCCCTTAATGTTAATTAAAATATGGCAAGTGGGTCTTGCACACGCCGTTATCCCTATTTCTTTTGAAGAATTGATCACTGATTAGTAGTTTCGTAGTTGAAATTGGACAACCCTAGATCCACATTTCTTACAAAGATCTGAATAAATCCGAAGCTTCTTCGAAGGTGAAATTTTAGAAACGTTTTCTTTTAAGGTTTTTGTGATTTTTTATGTTGTATATCATGCATAAATCTTTGATAATTCATAAATGTGAGGAAAACTAACCAGTACTGATAAATTAGTGTTTTTCTTTCCCGTTTTTTGTATAATTGTGTTTTACGAACAGATTATTGCTTTGTTGTCGTTTGTTGTTTTGTTCTTATAATTTCTTTTTTAAAAAAAAAATTAGGCGTAAATCCTGAAAAATTATGTTAATGTGACAGTGTACGAGACATTAGTTTTCCATTTGTATTCGTGTATTGTACAACCACAAACTTTATTTATAACTTCTAGATTTGCTAAAATGCTACAGACTAAACTGATCTACTACACTTACAACATTGTTAACTTTTCTTGTGAGATTATGTATTTTATGTATTTTTTTGTTCTAACTTTTATTACATTTGTTAAGTAAGTGTGGAAAATGGAGGGTAGTCATCCTAACATTAGAATTTTCCTGATGCTGCACCAAATGATGGTCCGTACAATTTTTATGGTATGTCTTTTAATACGACATCGCACGAGATGTATAGCCGAACGACGTTGAAAAGCACGTAGAACGTCAGCTTCGTATAGCATGACGCAAAGAATGACTGTACAAATGAATCATTTGAGAAGAATTATTGAAACCGGAGATGTTCAATGTGTGGTGAATTTGAGGATGAATAGAAATTTGTTTGCACAACTATGTTACTTGTTAACCCACGTCGGAGGCTGTACCATTCTAGATATGTTAGGACCGAAGAAAAATGGCAATGTTTTTGTCTATTTTGGCGCATCATAAAAAAAAACCGAGTCATTGATCATGATTATCTACGAAGTGGTCAAACAATCAGCACCCATTTCCATGAAGTGTTGGGGTTCGTATTGAAGTTACATAATATACTGCTTGTTAAACCTTCCCCAGTCGATGAAACCTGCACCGAAGAGACTTGGAAATGGTTCAAGGTAATACGAACATGTGCTGAATACTAGTGATTACAAAATTCATTTTTGAATGTTGTCCGTACAATACCTTATAGTAGTAATCCTGATACATGTTAATCATGTTTATGTAACTGACTTTTCAGGGTTGTGTTGGTGCGTTGGATGGTACATATATAAATGTTCATGTGCCTATATAAGAGAAGGGAAAGTACAGAACCAGAAACGAAACCATTGCCATGAATGTTTTGGGAGTGTGCGACCGAGAGATGAACTTTATTTATGCGCTCTGTGGGTGGGAAGGATCGGCAGCGGATGGCAGAGTTCTTCGTGACGCATTATCACGTGATGACGGACTTAAAGTTGAAAGAGGTTAAAATATTGTTTGATATTTTCATGTTATTTCAACATTTTTTTTTCTCCTTCTTCATTATTTTTTAAAAGGAAATTTATTATCTAAATATTTGACATCAATGGTAGGTTGTTACTATTTGTGTGACAATGGATATGCAAACGTCCAGGGATTCTTGACTCCATATAGAAGAGTACCATACCATAGGGATGCTTGGGAAAATCGCACAAATGCCCCACATAATTATAAAGAACTCTTCAATTGGAGACACAGCAAAGCTAGGAATGTGATAGAAAGATCTTTTGGCTTGCATAAGAAAAGATGGGCTATTCTTCGAAGTCCTTCTTTCTACCCACTTAAAACTCAGAACAGAATCATAATGGCTTGCATTTTTTTGTTACACAACTTCTTCTGACCTCAAATGCCTGATAATATGGTTGACGAGATTGAAGAGGAGACATTAAGCTCAATGCCACAGACTGATAATTACTTTGTTGATGATTTTAATTCCTCTGATGCATGGGATATGTGGAGAGATAACTTTGCAATGTCGATGTACCAAAACTAAGACAAGTGTTATATGTTATTGTATCTGGATTGCAAACTTTATTTTCTTCTATAGTTACGTGGTAATGATGTTTGTGAAAACAATTGTTTTGTGAAATATGTATTAAACTATTTGTTGTATTTCAAATTATGTTCTAAAATGTCTTTATCCTTTTTTGATAATAATGTTGCATCTCCCATTCTAATTGCTCTCATTACTGTGTAACATGTTAACATAGTGTAAACATTCGCAGCAATGGATAGCACAAGTGTCACTTCGAGAGGTAAAAAAACAGATAAGTTGCGACGTAGTTGGACAACACCTAAGGAAGAGGTTCTAATTGTGGCATTGAAAGATATAATAAGCAAAGGATATAAAACGGAGAACGGATTCCGTAATGGTTATTTACCTTTACTCGAATCTGCCTTGAGGAATTCATTCAAAGATTCAGATTTACATGGGCATCCCCACATAACTTCCAAGATACACGTGTGGAAGAAACATTACGGATGTTTGACATCAATGCTAGCAAAAAGTGGGATTGGTTGGAATGACACAGAAAACATGATTGACGCTACAAATGAGGCATGGGACGCGATACTCAAGGTCATACATCTATTTTAGATTTTTAAATTTCATAGTTCAATCGTATATGCTATTATGCCGAAGATGTTTGAGGTCGACAATAGTGTTCGAGTATTGCGTTACAAGCGGTGGCCACACTATAAAGATTGATGCGAAATATTTGGCTATGATAGGGCAACAGGAGATCGAGTGGAGACTTTTTCAGCTGTTGTTCATGATGTATTAAATATGATTGAGCATGAACCCATTGACATTGAATTTGGCATGGATGAGTTTTACCGGCCACTGGAAGGAGATGGTGATGCAAACGTGGTTGATCATGCACCAAAGAAAGCATGGGAGTCGTTGGAGTTGCCCGAAGGACCTATAACGAGGGGACGAAGTAAGAAGTTTAAAGATGCACTTCAAGGACTCATGATGGGCTATCAAGGAAGTCCTACAAGTTGGATGTATAAATTACAGGAGGTTGGGAATCATGGGAATAATATTGGAGGTTTTTGTAATGTTATTCAAGTGCAATTGCCAAAGGCGGAGCGCACCCGCGCCAGTTCAGGGACTATACCCGCAGTCCATGATAATCAAATTTAAGAGAATATTGCCGAAGCTATAACGCACCCGCGGTCAAGCAAGGACCGCACCCGCGGCCGGCAAGCGCACCCGCGCTCCTACAATGACCGCACCCGCGGTCCTTTCCACCGAACTTCGCTGAAGCGGCACCACACCCGCGGTCCAGTCTGCAGCGCACCCGCGGTCTTTTGTCAACTTCTGTGTCAAATTTTCTTGTTATCTTAATTAAGCCTTTTTACACTACTTTTTCATACTTTATTGAATAGATATTCAGTGTATCAGACCTTGAACGAATAATGATGAATGGTATATAAAAGTTCTTGAGATTTCTCTCAAATTTACAAGGCAAAAGCTTTGTGCTCAAAATCAAAATCAAACTTATCAAAGATTACATCTTTGTGGAGTTTGTCGATTGTTCTTCGCTCGGATTGTCAAAACAAGTTCTTTGAAGGTTTGTTTGAAATTCAATTGTTTTATCGTGGATATTTGTTGCTAATTTATAATCGTTTAGAGGTGAATATCACAAAATCGTTACTTGTTTCAAAAGATCGGGACAACATAATCATTCCTTGTTTGTTATTGAATTGAGGGTGCGATTTCTATATTCGTTCTTCCCTTTCATTCGTACGAGGATTCGTATCATTTGGTATCAGAGCTTCTGGTTCTGTTTGATTCAAGTAAGTTATCGTTGCAATTTTCATATCTATTTAAAAATTCGTCAGATCTGTGTTATACTTTTGTTTCTATTGTCATATCTATCAAAAACAAAAACAAAAATTCGTTCTGTTTCAGTTTTGTGTTATCCTTTGTTCTATTTTACGATCTGCATTATTTCTATCATCCTTTGTTATTTGATAATCCAAAAATCTCAAAAAAAATTTGTTCTGTGTTATTCTATCGTTCTTGTTTTTGTGCAATCCAAGTGAGACGGTTGCAAGTGTTCACAAGTTGAATCTTGTTAGTTTGATAAAAATATATATATATAAAGATTTAGCACACCTTTGAGAGAACTATCAAATTCAAGTGAAAAACATTTGAGTGCGAGTGTTATTTCTTTGGAGTGATCGTGAGAATTTGGGTGAGAAAAATCTTTTATTTCTACTAACATTTTATTGCAGGTACAAAATCTGAAATTAAAATGGAGAGGGAAGTAGGAGAGAGTTCTAACCAGGGGTTGTCTAAGGTTCAAATGGAGGCGTTATTTGGGCATTTTAGTAGAATGATGAGGGCCGAGTTGGATCCTTTATATGAGAGGTTGGATAGGCTTGAAGTTAGCACTAGTGAAAATAAATCTAAGCCTAAAGGATTGGGTAGAGTCGAAGAAGAAGAGGATGATTATGAATTGGGGATAGAAGAGGAGAGTCA
Organism: Primulina eburnea; assembly: GCF_022965805.1. Taxonomy (NCBI): domain Eukaryota; kingdom Viridiplantae; phylum Streptophyta; class Magnoliopsida; order Lamiales; family Gesneriaceae; genus Primulina; species Primulina eburnea. Next base: position 29,139,221 of record NC_133103.1, on the reverse strand, counting down.
AAAAGAAAACTGGGGTAGGAGCGGAAGAGGTAGAGGAAGAAGAGAAGCCTTACGTGGTAGGTATGATGATGGGAATAAGGAAGATAATAACATAGGTAGCATTAAGATGAAAATTCTGTCGTTCAATGGTAAGTCGGATCCAGAGGCTTATTTAGAATGGGAAAAGCGAGTTGAATTCGTGTTTGATTGTCACCATTATTCCGAACAAAAGAAGGTTAGGTTGGTCGTGGTTGAATTTGTTGATTATGCACTTATTTTGTAACGAACCGTATTCTACACTACTTAAAATTTGCGGAAGAATTAAAAATTTTCTTAAATAAAACATTCATACGGTCGTCACTCAACATTCATAAAAATAAATCTCACCATCATCCGTCATCAATAAAATTTTGCTAAAATAAACTGTCTCAAAACGTCTCACGTTCAAATCAAAACATCAGAGTATTTTAAAAATTTGCATAAACATAAACTTGCGGTCCTCGGGTTTAGCCTGCCACTCAGCCCAAGCCTGCCCCTTGGTCATCACCTCCTGTCTCCTCAACATAGTCACCTGCATCGATCAAGTCTAGTGAGTCTAAAGACTCAACACGTATAAACTGGAATAACGAGTACTACATATTAAGGTCGCATGCAACTTTAAAATAGGACATACATAATTTGAAACTTGAACTTGCGCATTAAAACTTGAACATACGTACATACATACTACGACGTGCCATAACTTAACCTTTCATAAACATGCTGCATACTTGAACATACTTTAACCTACATAACTTCATCATTTGCGTAGAGGATGTTTCAAAGCGAGTGACCCGTAACATAAATGAGCCTGATCAGACTATACCACAGTACTGGGCTGACAGGGACGTATCCACTGCCGCATACATAAGATCCCTGTTCATAATTTAACAGGCCAGTTGATCCACGTTCATAATTTAACGCTTCACAACCACGATCTAACCCGTTCATAATTTAACGGGCGGATTGGTCCCCGTTCATAATTTAACGCTTTCCAATCCTAACATAATTTGGTCACAAGACATTTAGCATACCTCGAAAACTTAAAATATTTTATTGCACGTCATACATACTTACTTGGCGTTGAGGGATTCGTTGGACTTCGATCGGGGCCGTTGCTGCAACATACTAACCTAAACTTGTATGCTCAACTCACATAACTTAACGTAGAAATCATACTTACTCTCGAGTTCGATCATTTCTTAGGACGTTCTAAAATTTCCCATGACTCGATCATGAAAACATCATATTAAACCTTAACTTAAAACCTCAACCCAATTCCTAAGTGAATGAAAGAATGTATCCCAAAAATAGGAGGACACGGACCCCGTGTCTGGGTCCTGGCTTGGGTCCGTGTAGACACTGTATGGGGTGTGTGTAGAAAAGCAAGGGCACGGACCCCGTCTAAAGGTCCGAGTTAGGGTCCGTGTAGATACTGTAAAAGGAGTACTCGGAAAGGGGAGAGGCACGGACCCCGTGCTTGGGTCCGTGTGAGGGTCCGTGTACACTCGGGTCCTAGACATTGCTGAGGGAACAAAGGCACGGACCCCGTGTCAGGGTCCGTGTACAGGTCCGTGCACCCACTGTAATCGCGAACTTACGAAAATTCTGAACACCTAATATTCATCCTTCTAGACTCGGTTATACGGACCATGCACCGACACCTCGAGACTCATCCTAGCATACCGCAACATAAAACCCAAATTGTACAAACGTTTCAAGACAACAGTGTTCGCTCTACGACACACACGACCCAAAATATGGCAATTGACATCAAACTGTTTCCTACGACTTCTAGTTAGCTCGAGTGCCTATCGACATGAAACGTAACCTCAAAAAAACACTCTTAACATCATTACTAACATACCCGTACGCAGCAACAATCGCCCGTCGATTTCCAACGAAGCCTGCAACTTAAAACTTCAAGAAACGTATCAATAACATAATTTTCTGAAAATTTCAGTTTGCGCAGTCGCACGGAAAATATCATAACTCACTCATTTTTCGTCCAAAAATTTCGAATCATATATCAAATCGAAGGTATCGAAAATTTCTACGTTTTTGCCGTTGAAAGTTTTCCCAAAATATGACCAGAAAAATCGCAGTTTTGACATGAACAGTAAAAACGAGTTTCAGATCTAAAAATTTTCCTTCGAAATCGATCCGATTCATGATCCGCTTAAACTACTATCATCATACATAACTTTTACGCATAAAAACAATGCAATACAATATATGACTTGATCGACACAGCAAGAACAGATTATACGTGCCTTTTGACGTTTAAAAGTACCGTAACGACGACACCGACGCGGGAAAGAAGCGAGGTTGATCCGGGATGACTTGCGGCTCGACTTTCTTGCAATAAACCCCACCGAAAATGACTGGAAAAATCGATGGAAGGGGGCGGCTGCTTTCTAATGGAGAACCCTAGGTTTTTCTTCAAAAAGATTTGAAATAAAAATGTGTGTGTATGTGCTTTCACGTTTCTAGTGTGTGTAGAGTGTGTGTGTGCATGTGTTTTGTGTTTAATTAGGAGATAATTTAGCTTAATTGATAATTAGCACTAATTAAAAAAAATACTAACACTCTCTTACTCTAATACCACCTCTAATAAAATTTAAAAAGGCACATGGTCTAGACTTTAAAAGTTTTCCATTCCCCAAAATTCACCTACTAATTAAATTTGGACTTTAAAATTCTAAAAACATAATAATTAGTAAAAAAAAATACCCCCATCCATAACTTAAAATAAAATACCACATTTTTAAATTGCCGAAAATCGTCACCGGGTCTTTTCCTCAATCCCGCCTCGAATAATCGCCTGAAACATAAACTCGAAAAACATTTTAACGTGCATCAACATAGACATGAATAATTTAAAATAATGAGCTTTCATAAATTATGCATGGATAAAACTCATTTAAACTAATTAAATGATTTAATAATTAAATGAATGCATGGGTTATACGTGTACTGAATTTGGGCACTACAGTTCCTCCCCCACTTATAAAAATTTCGTCCTCGAAATTAAGTCTTACCGAACAACTCCGGGTAGCGAAGTCTCATGTCGGCCTCTGACTCCCAAGTGGCTTCTTCCACCGATTGATTCAGCCATTGGACTTTGACCAACTTAGTCGTCTTGTTCCGAAGTCTGCGCTCCTGTCTGTCTAGGATTTGGACTGGTTTCTCCTCGTAAGACAGGTCTGGAGTCAACTGCAGCGGCTCATAACTTAGAACATGAGAAGGATTAGCCAAATATTTTCTCAGCATCGAGACATGGAACACATTGTGTACCCCGGTCAGATTCGGCGGAAGGGCTACACGATAGGCTAATGTCCCAACTCTATCAAGAATCTCGAACGGTCCAATAAACCTCGGACTCAACTTGCCTCTCTTTCCAAATCTCATAACACCCTTCATGGGCGCTATCTTGACGAAGACGTGATCCCCAACGGCAAACTCGAGGTCTCTTCTTCTCTTATCGGCATAGCTCTTCTGCCGGCTCTGGGCGGTCTTCATTCTGTCACGAATCTTGACCACCACGTCTGCAGTCTGCTGAACTATTTCTGGGCCAAGTTCTGTCCTCTCACCAACTTCATCCCAATGAACTGGTGATCTGCACTTCCGACCATACAACGCTTCATAGGGAGCCATACCAATAGATGCTTGGAAGCTGTTGTTGTATGTGAATTCCACTAGAGGTAGTCTAGACTCCCAATTTCCTTGGAAGTCAATCATGCAAGCTCTTAGCAAGTCCTCTAAAACCTGAATCACTCGCTCAGACTGGCCATCTGTCTGCGGGTGAAAAGCTGTACTGAACAGTAACTTCGTCCCCATGGCTGCATGTAAGCTCTTCCAGAAGGACGATGTAAACCTCGGGTCCCTGTCGGACACAATAGAGACTGGGAAACCATGCAACCGGACGATCTCCTGGATATAAAGATCCGCATACTGCGTCATGGAGAAAGTCGTCTTCACTGGCAGAAAATGCGCTGACTTAGTGAGTCGGTCCACTATAACCCAAATGGAGTTCGATCCTCTGACTGACCTCGGTAATCCAACCACAAAATCCATAGTAATGTTCTCCCACTTCCACTCGGGGATGGGGAGTGACTTTACCAACCCTGCTGGTCTCTGATGTTCAGCTTTTACTTGCTGACAAGTGAGACATTCTGACACAAACCTACGGATGTCTCGCTTCATCTCTGGCCACCAATACAATAACTGAAGGTCTTTGTACATCTTGGTGCCTCCTGGGTGAATGGAATACGGAGATGCGTGTGCCTCTGTCAAAATATCCTGTCTGATCGAACCAACACTAGGCACCCACATTCTACCTCTGTATCGCACAATGCCGTCTGAAACTGTGTACAACACACTGCCCTTGGCTTCGTCTTTCAGTCTCCATTTCTGTAACTGCTCATCTGTAGACTGACATGCTCGGATTCGGTCTAGCAAATCAGATTTGACTGTCAGATTAGACAGCCTAGGAGCCTTGCCATCACGATAAATCTCTAGACCAAACTTCTGAATCTCCGACTGTAGTGGTCTCTGAGCTGTCAACTGAGCTACCCCTGCCACTTTTCTGCTCAAGGCGTCTGCGACAACATTAGCTTTTCCCGGATGGTAGCTAATCTCGCAGTCGTAATCTTTCACAAGTTCTAACCACCTTCTCTGTCTCATATTCAGCTCTTTCTGCGTGAAGAAGTATTTGAGACTCTTGTGGTCGGTGAAGATCTGACATTTCTCGCCGTATAAGTAATGTCTCCAAATCTTCAATGCAAAGACAACGGCGGCTAATTCAAGATCGTGAGTCGGGTAGTTCTTCTCATGCACCTTTAACTGTCTGGAAGCATAAGCTATGACCCGACCTTGTTGCATCAACACTGCGCCTAATCCGAGCTTAGATGCATCGGTATAAAGCACAAACTCGCCTTGCCCTGTCGGCATGGCTAGCACTGGCGCTGAAATAAGAGCTTGCTTCAAGGTGTCGAAGCTCTTCTGGCATTCCTCGCTCCACACAAACTTTGCATTTTTCCTGGTTAGTGAGGTGAGCGGCACTGCTATGGACGAAAATCCCTTAATAAACTTACGGTAGTAGCCTGCTAAACCCAAAAAGCTGCGGATTTCAGATGCGTTCTTTGGCTCAACCCATTCTTTAACAGCTGCCACCTTCGATGGGTCCACCTCAATACCATTGCTGGATACTATATGCCCCAAAAATGCAACTTTCTGCAGCCAAAATTCACACTTACTGAACTTCGCAAATAACTTGCGACTCTGCAAGGTCTGCAAAACTGTCCTCAAATGCTGGTTGTGCTCCTCATGGCTCTTCGAGTAAATAAGAATGTCGTCAATAAATACTATGACGAATTGATCGAGGAACGGCTGAAATACTCGGTTCATGAGGTCCATGAAAATTGCTGGAGCATTGGTCAATCCAAACGGCATTACTAAGAACTCGTAATGCCCGTATCTGGTCCTGAAAGCTGTCTTATGGACATCTGCATCCTTCACTTTCAGCTGATGGTACCCTGATCGAAGATCTATCTTAGAGAACACGGTGGCTCCCTGCAATTGATCGAACAAGTCTTCGATTCTAGGCAAAGGGTATTTGTTCTTGATCGTTACCTTGTTCAGCTCACGGTAATCGATGCACAGTCTCATGCTTCCATCCTTCTTTTTCACAAAAAGCACTGGTGCGCCCCACGGTGAGAAACTAGGGCGGATAAACCCTTTGTCGAGGAGCTCCTGAATCTGCTGTTTGAGCTCTAACATCTCAGCTGGAGCTAATCTGTATGGCGCCTTGGAGATTGGCGCTGTGCCTGGCACGAGATCGATTGCAAACTCTACCTCTCTCTCTGGTGGAAGACCGGTGACGTCATCAGGAAAGACGTCTGGAAATTCTTTGACTACTGGCACCTCTGATAAGGATGGAGTGGACACGTCAGGCACTGAAATAATGCTAGCCAAAAAGGCCTGACATCCCTTGGAGATCAAACTCCTCGCCTGCATGCATGAAATCATGCGAGGAAAGTTTCTCCATCTGGCTGGCTCAAAAAGAAATTGCTCCATGCCCGGCGGTCTAACTAAAACTGACCTCTTCTGAAAATCTATCAGAACTCTATTCTTAGTCAGCCAGTCCATGCCCAAGATAACGTCGAATTCTGGCATCGGCAATATGATTAAATCTGCATACACTAGGTGGCCATGCAGTTCTAGGTCGATATCTCTGACCACACTGGTAGCTAACAGCTCTTCCCCTGATGGGACTACTACCGAAAAATTCACGTCTAGGCCGATGGACTTGAGGTCTAAATGATTGGCAAACGTCTCTGATATGAAGGAGTGGGTGGCTCCTGAGTCTATCAACGCAGTTGTAGCTAATCTCTTTATGAAAATATTCCCTGAGATACGTTAGCACAACACAACTTATATTCAAAGACACTAACAAGGTAGTAACCCAAATATACTCAAACAACACTAGCATCCTACTTATCCCAAGTAAAATTCCACATACAAATTAAATAGTACTGAACTTAGGTAGAAAAGTTTACCGGTAAGTAAAGTAGTGTCTGGGTCCGCCTCCTGTGCATGCATGGCGAATACCCTGCCCTGGGTTGGCTGTTTCCACTGCGGGCACTCCTTCAGCATATGATCTGTAGCTCCACACTTGAAGCACCTGCCTGATCCATACAAGCACTGTCCCGGGTGCTGACGATTGCATTTAGGACACACGGGGAAGGCAACGGGCTTCTGAGGCGCCCCTTGCTGCTGAACTGGACCCTTGCCCTTTGGTGGTCCATGATAAGGCTTCTTCGCTGGCGGCCCCTGATACGGTTTCTTAAAGTGGGGTCGCTGATTCTGCTGCGGATGGTGAGGCTGCGGTGGAGCCTGATAGGGCCTCTTGCCCTGCCTGTCAGCCTCAATATCTCGCTGGTCCTGTTCTGCTGCCAAAGCTCGGGACACGGCGACTGCATAAGAAGTGGGACCAGCTACTCGGACGTCGCAGCGTAAGATCGGCCGCAAACCATTCAGGAAATGTCTCAGTTTTGCCGGTGCATCATTCGCAATAAGGGGCACGAAGTGACACCCCCTTTCAAACTTCCTCACAAATTCCGCCACGCTACTGTCTCCCTGTCGCAGCGTCATAAACTCGTTGGTGAGTCTGGTTCGTACTTCCTCAGTGAAGTACTTGGAGTAAAAGACCTCCTTGAAACCATTCCATGGCAGTACCTGCAAGTTGACTGCCACAGATGCACTCTCCCACCACAATCTGGCATCCCCTGTCAGAAGGAACGTGGCACATCTGACCCTATCTGCGTCGGTCAGTTCCATAAAGTCGAAAATCACTTCGATGGATTTGATCCACCCCTCAGCTATCATCGGGTCAGTGGTACCCGAAAACTCCTTCGGACTCATCCTCCGGAATCTCTCATAAACGGCCTCTGGTTGGGGCCTTGCCCCTGCGCCTGCTGCTGCAGCCTGGTTCCCCGCAAACTGTGCGAAGAACTGCGTCATGCCTGCAAGCATCTGTGCCTGCATGTCGGGAGGTGGTGGTGGCGGAGGATTGGCTCTTTCCTCCTCCCGGTGCTCCATGTCCTCAGTCCTAGCTTCCTGGTTAACCATACGTCTCGGAGGCATACTGTTCCAATAATTTACCCAACACGTAAACCCAACATGCATGATTATAATACCAATAACAGAAGATGCACGTACTTTGAACTGAAAACATATACATGCTGAAATCCTGACTTAGTGCTTACTACATGACATAATGCAAAACTTTAAAACTTACAGACTTGAGGTGTGACTTCGAGAGCTTCTTGCGACTGGCAGTAGGCGTAACCCTTTACAAGAACACCGCTCTGATACCAACTGTAACGAACCGTATTCTACACTACTTAAAATTTGCGGAAGAATTAAAAATTTTCTTAAATAAAACATTCATACGGTCGTCACTCAACATTCATAAAAATAAATCTCACCATCATCCGTCATCAATAAAATTTTGCTAAAATAAACTGTCTCAAAACGTCTCACGTTCAAATCAAAACATCAGAGTATTTTAAAAATTTGCATAAACATAAACTTGCGGTCCTCGGGTTTAGCCTGCCACTCAGCCCAAGCCTGCCCCTTGGTCATCACCTCCTGTCTCCTCAACATAGTCACCTGCATCGATCAAGTCTAGTGAGTCTAAAGACTCAACACGTATAAACTGGAATAACGAGTACTACATATTAAGGTCGCATGCAACTTTAAAATAGGACATACATAATTTGAAACTTGAACTTGCGCATTAAAACTTGAACATACGTACATACATACTACGACGTGCCATAACTTAACCTTTCATAAACATGCTGCATACTTGAACATACTTTAACCTACATAACTTCATCATTTGCGTAGAGGATGTTTCAAAGCGAGTGACCCGTAACATAAATGAGCCTGATCAGACTATACCACAGTACTGGGCTGACAGGGACGTATCCACTGCCGCATACATAAGATCCCTGTTCATAATTTAACAGGCCAGTTGATCCACGTTCATAATTTAACGCTTCACAACCACGATCTAACCCGTTCATAATTTAACTGGCGGATTGGTCCCCGTTCATAATTTAACGCTTTCCAATCCTAACATAATTTGGTCACAAGACATTTAGCATACCTCGAAAACTTAAAATATTTTATTGCACGTCATACATACTTACTTGGCGTTGAGGGATTCGTTGGACTTCGATCGGGGCCGTTGCTGCAACATACTAACCTAAACTTGTATGCTCAACTCACATAACTTAACGTAGAAATCATACTTACTCTCGAGTTCGATCATTTCTTAGGACGTTCTAAAATTTCCCATGACTCGATCATGAAAACATCATATTAAACCTTAACTTAAAACCTCAACCCAATTCCTAAGTGAATGAAAGAATGTATCCCAAAAATAGGAGGACACGGACCCCGTGTCTGGGTCCTGGCTTGGGTCCGTGTAGACACTGTATGGGGTGTGTGTAGAAAAGCAAGGGCACGGACCCCGTCTAAAGGTCCGAGTTAGGGTCCGTGTAGATACTGTAAAAGGAGTACTCGGAAAGGGGAGAGGCACGGACCCCGTGCTTGGGTCCGTGTGAGGGTCCGTGTACACTCGGGTCCTAGACATTGTTGAGGGAACAAAGGCACGGACCCCGTGTCAGGGTCCGTGTACAGGTCCGAGCACCCACTGTAATCGCGAACTTACGAAAATTCTGAACACCTAATATTCATCCTTCTAGACTCGGTTATACGGACCATGCACCGACACCTCGAGACTCATCCTAGCATACCGCAACATAAAACCCAAATTGTACAAACGTTTCAAGACAACAGTGTTCGCTCTACGACACACACGACCCAAAATATGGCAATTGACATCAAACTGTTTCCTACGACTTCTAGTTAGCTCGAGTGCCTATCGACATGAAACGTAACCTCAAAAAAACACTCTTAACATCATTACTAACATACCCGTACGCAGCAACAATCGCCCGTCGATTTCCAACGAAGCCTGCAACTTAAAACTTCAAGAAACGTATCAATAACATAATTTTCTGAAAATTTCAGTTTGCGCAGTCGCACGGAAAATATCATAACTCACTCATTTTTCGTCCAAAAATTTCGAATCATATATCAAATCGAAGGTATCGAAAATTTCTACGTTTTTGCCGTTGAAAGTTTTCCCAAAATATGACCAGAAAAATCGCAGTTTTGACATGAACAGTAAAAACGAGTTTCAGATCTAAAAATTTTCCTTCGAAATCGATCCGATTCATGATCCGCTTAAACTACTATCATCATACATAACTTTTACGCATAAAAACAATGCAATACAATATATGACTTGATCGACACAGCAAGAACAGATTATACGTGCCTTTTGACGTTTAAAAGTACCGTAACGACGACACCGACGCGGGAAAGAAGCGAGGTTGATCCGGGATGACTTGCGGCTCGACTTTCTTGCAATAAACCCCACCGAAAATGACTGGAAAAATCGATGGAAGGGGGCGGCTGCTTTCTAATGGAGAACCCTAGGTTTTTCTTCAAAAAGATTTGAAATAAAAATGTGTGTGTATGTGCTTTCACGTTTCTAGTGTGTGTAGAGTGTGTGTGTGCGTGTGTTTTGTGTTTAATTAGGAGATAATTTAGCTTAATTGATAATTAGCACTAATTAAAAAAAATACTAACACTCTCTTACTCTAATACCACCTCTAATAAAATTTAAAAAGGCACATGGTCTAGACTTTAAAAGTTTTCCATTCCCCAAAATTCACCTACTAATTAAATTTGGACTTTAAAATTCTAAAAACATAATAATTAGTAAAAAAAAATACCCCCATCCATAACTTAAAATAAAATACCACATTTTTAAATTGCCGAAAATCGTCACCGGGTCTTTTCCTCAATCCCGCCTCGAATAATCGCCTGAAACATAAACTCGAAAAACATTTTAACGTGCATCAACATAGACATGAATAATTTAAAATAATGAGCTTTCATAAATTATGCATGGATAAAACTCATTTAAACTAATTAAATGATTTAATAATTAAATGAATGCATGGGTTATACGTGTACTGAATTTGGGCACTACATATTTGGTGGGATCAATTAGTGACCACTAAGAGAAGATGCAATGAGAGGCCTATAAAAACTTGGGCTGAGATGAAAAGCATAATGAGGAAGAGGTTTGTACCAAATCACTACTATAGAGAAATGTTTAAGAAGTTACAAACTTTAAGATAGGGTGTGAAGAGTGTTGAGGACTACTATAAAGAATTGGAAGTAGTCATGATTAGAGCAAACATAGATGAGGATAGTGAGGCTACTATGGCTCGTTTTCTGTGTGGTTTGAACAGGGAAGTTCAAGACCAAGTGGAACTTAGACAACTGAAGAGGAGAGGAGTTGGTCGTACCACACAATCTGGTAATACATCAACATCTTGGCGTTCCAACGTTGTTAAACGTGAAGAAAGCAAGGTAGTGGCAAGCCCAAAGTTGACATTAAACAGGAGGCGCCTAAGCAGAGAGTGCAAGGTAAACCTGAAAGTCCTATTAATCGTTCTAGAGATATTAAATGTTTTAGGTGTCAAGGAGTTGGACATATTGCTAGCCAATGTCCCAATAAATGGGTGATGGTGTTGAATAATTATGGGGAGTATGAATCTCTTAGTGAGGGAGATGATGGAGAGGATGAAGATGAGATGCCTGCATTAGAGGATCCTGATGAGGGATATGAAGCAGTTGTGGGTGAGGCATTAGTGACTAGGCGTATTATGAGTGCCCAAGTCAAAGAAAAGGAGACGAATCAGCGGGAAAACTTGTTCCATACTAGATGTTTTGTCAGTGGCAAAGTTTGCAACATTATTATAGATGGAGGGAGTTGTACCAATGTTACTAGTCTTGAGATGGTGGAAAAATTGAGCTTGCCTACTTTAAAACATCCTCAACCATATAGGCTACAGTGGTTGAACGACTGTGCCGAAGTGAAGGTGAACAAACAAGTTTTGGTTGCATTTTCGATTAGGAAGTATGTTGATGAGGTATTGTGTGATGTGGTACCAATGCATGCTTGTCATATTTTGTTAGGAAGACCATGGCAATATGATAGGCAAGTGACACATGATGGGTTTAAAAATAGATATTCTTTTGTACTCAAGAAAGAACCCATTGTTTTACTTCCTTTGTCTCCAAAACAAATCAGGGAGGACCAACAACAAAAGAAAAAAAGAGATGAGGCCGAAAGAAAGAGTGAATTAAAAAGTGAGATGGCCCTTGAAAAGAAAAATGAAATTGCTAAAAACAAAAGTGATAAAAAAAATTGAGATAGCCATACAAAAGAAAAATGAGGAAAAAGAAAATGAAAGGAAAGAGACCAAAAAGAAAATATATATGGTCCAAAAGAGTGACATGAAACAATTGTTGCACACACATGATACACTTGTGTTGATTCTTTAAAAAGAGATTCTATTTAACACAAGTGATATAGCCGGAAATCTTCCGAGCATTGTTGTTACCCTTTTGCAGGAGTTTGATGACAAATTTCCGGAGGAGCTACCTCAAGGAATACCACCATTGAGAGGGATTGAGCACCAAATTGATTTTGTGCCCGGAAGTGCATTACCAAATCGCCCAGCGTATAGAAGAAATCCGGAGGAGACTAAGGAGCTTCAACGGCAGGTAAGTGAGTTGTTAGATAGGGGTTTTGTGTGTGAGTCCATGTCTCCTTGTGTTGTACCAGTTTTACTAGTTCCTAAGAAATATGGCTCATGGCGTATTTGTGTGGATTGTAGGGCAATTAATAACATAACCATCAAGTATAGGCATCCCATACCTAGATTAGATGATATGTTAGATGAGTTGCATGGTGCATGTATTTTTAGTAAAATTGACTTGAAGAGTGGTTATCACCAAATTAGAATGAGGGAAGGTGACGAGTGGAAAACGACATTTAAAACCAAATATGGGTTATATGAGTGGATGGTAATGCCTTTTGTTTAACAAACGCTCCTAGTACCTTTATGAGGTTGATGAATCATGTCTTGCGTGCTTACATAGGGAAATTTGTTGTGGTTTATTTTGATGATATTCTTGTGTATAGCAAAGATTTAGAAGAGCATGTTGAGCATTTGAGACTTGTACTGACAACACTTAGGGCTGAACATTTATATGCTGATCTTAATAAATGTGATTTTTGTACAAGCAAGCTTGTCTTTCAAGGTTTTGTGGTAAGTTCACAGGGGATACAAGTTGATGAGGACAAGGTAAGTGCTATTCGAGATTGGCCAACGCCTGCTAATGTTAGTCAAGTTCGAAGCTTTCATGGTCTTGCAAGCTTCTATAGGAGGTTTGTAAAATATTTTAGCACACTGGCGGCACCGATGACGGCGGTGATTAAGAAGAACGTTCCATTCCATTGGGGCGAGGAGCAAGAGAAGTCTTTTAATATTATTAAACAAAAATTAATAAATGCGCATTTACTTGTTTTACCTGATTTTTCTAATACTTTTGAAATTGAATGTGATGCTTCAGGTGTAGGTATTGGAGATGTTTTGATGCAAGGAGGACGACCAGTGGCGTACTTTAGTGAGAAACTCAATGGAGCAGCGCTGAACTATCCAACGTATGACAAGGAGTTGTACGCGCTTGTGAGGACTTTGGAGGTGTGGCAACACTACTTGAGGCCTAAGGAGTTTGTGATCCATACCGATCATGAATCTCTAAAGTACCTTAGGGGATAACAGAAATTGAACAAGCGGCATGCCAAGTGGGTGGCATTCATAGGAACATTTCCCTACATAATCAAATACAAACAAGGTAAGGATAATGTAGTGGCTGACGCACTATCACGGAGGTACGTATTAATCTCTACCTTGGAGTCGAAAATCTTGGGATTTGAACATATGAAAGAGTTGTATTTGTTGGATGAGGATTTTAAAGAGATATTTGAAACATGTATGCATGGTCCACATGATAAATTTTATTTGCATAATGGGTTTTTATTTAGAGAAGATAGATTGTACATTCCTAAGTCATCAATTCGTGAATTACTTGTGATTGAGGCACATGGTGGAGGTTTGATGGGGTACTTTGGCGTGGCTAAAACTTTGAGTTGTTTGCATGAGCATTTTTATTGGCCACATATGAAACGTGATGTTGAGCGTGTTTGTGAAAAGTGCATTACTTGTAGACAAGCTAAGTCCAGAACACAACCACATGGCTTGTATACACCACTTCCCGTCCCTAGTGAACCTTTGGTTGATATTTCTATGGACTTTGTTTTGGGGTTTCCTAGGACAAATAAGGGGAGGGATTCTATATTTGTTGTTGTGGATAGATTTTCTAAGATGGCTCATTTTATTGCTTGTCACAAAACTGATGATGCATTTCACATTGCGGATCTATTATTTAGAGAAGTCGTTAGGTTGCATGGCATGCCTAGGACTATTGTTTCGGACCGTGATGTTAAATTCTTGAGTTATTTTTGGAAAACGTTATGGGCTAAACTTGGCACAGAATTGTTGTTTTCTACTACATGTCATCCTCAAACGGATGGACAAACTGAAGTTGTTAATAGAACTCTAGGAACACTTTTGCGTGCCTATACTCAAGAAGAACTTAAAGAATTGAGAGGATTGTTTACCATTTGTTGAGTTTGCTTATAATCGTTGTGTGCATTCTACTACAAATTATTCTCAATCTGAAATTGTATATGGTTTTAATCCTTTGACTCCGTTGGATTTGATGTCTTTACCTATGAGTGAAAGGTTGAACATGGACGGCAAGAAGAAAACTGAATTCGTTAGAAGTTTTCATGAGAAGGTCAAGAATAACATCGAGAAGAAGAATTTACAATACACGAAGCAAGACAACAAGGGAAAGAAAAAGATGGTTTTTGAAAAGGGAGATTGGGTGTGGTTGCACTTAAGGAAGGAAAGATTTCCAGAAAAACAACGTTCAAAACTCTTACCTAGGGGTGATGGACCATTTCAAGTGCTTGAAAAGATCAACGACAATGCCTACAAATTAGACCTACCAGGTGAGTATAATGTCAGTTCTACTTTAAATGTTAGTGATCTTTCGTTGTTTGATGTAGGAGATGATCAAGATTTGAGGACAAATCCTTTTCAAGAAGGGGAGAATGATGCAAACAGTGGTTGATCATGCACCAAAGAAAGCATGGGAGTCGTTGGAGTTGCCCGAAGGACCTATAACAAGGGGACGAAGTAATAAGTTTAAAGATGCACTTCAAGGACTCATGATGGGCTATCAAGGAAGTACTACAAGTTGGATGTCTAAATTAGAGGAGGTTGGGAATCATGGGAATAATATTGGAGGTTTTTGGAATGTTATTCAAGTGCAATTGCCGAAGGCGGAGCGCACCCGCGCCAGTTCAGGGACTGCACCCGCGGTCCATGATAATCAAATTCAAGAGAATATTGCCGAAGCTATACCGCACCCGCAGTCAAGCAAGGACCGCACCCGCGGCCGACAAGCGCACCCGCGCCCCTACAATGACCGCACCCGCGGTCCTTTCCACCGAACTTCACCGAAGCGGCACCGCACCCGCGGTCCAGTCGGCAGCGCACCCGCGGTCTTTTGTCAACTTCCGTGTCAAATTTGCTTGTTATCTTAATTAAGCTTTTTTACACTAATTTTTCATACTTTATTGAATATATATTCAGTGTATCAGACCTTGAACGAATAATGATGAATGATATATAAAAGTTCTTGAGATTTCTCTCAAATTTACAATGCAAAAGCTTTGTGCTCAAAATCAAAATCAAACTTATCAAAGATTACATCTTTGTGGCGTTTGTCGATTGTTCTTCGCTCGGATTGTCAAAACAAGTTCTTTGAAGGTTCGTTTGAAATTCAATTGTTTTATCGTTGATATTTGTTGCTAATTTATAATCGCTTAAAGGTGAATATCACAAAATCGTTACTTGTTTCAAAAGATCGGGACAACATAATCGTTCCTTGTTTGTTATTGAATTGAGGGTGTGATTTCTATATTCGTGCTTGCCTTTCATTCGTACGAGGATTCGTATCAGATGGTGAATCAATGTCTGTAGCTCAGACTCTCCCCTCAAACCCAAGTGGAGGTTCAAAGGTTAGGTCAAAGAAACGCAAGCAATTAGACGACGTTGACAACCAAATTGTTCCTGCAATCAATAATTTAGCTGATATCACGAAGGAAACAATGTCAAACCTCATCAAAGAAATGGCATCTGATTCAAAAATTGAAAATGTTATGGATAGTGTGTTGGCCACATTAGGAACCATTCCGGAATTGACTTCAGACAACAAAGTGCGCGTGGCGGAGCTACTGGTGGATAACCCCAACAAACTAGCTTTGTTCTTGCGGCTTGATTGTGAAGGAAAGATCAGCTTAATGAAACAACTACTAAATCCATAACCTGACATGGTGTAGGGTACTATTTTTTGGCATGTTATTAAGGTTGTCACTTTTTTGGTAATGGCTCGAAATCTTTTGTTTTTGGATCTTGCCACTTCTGCTAAGATGATGTATAGGGTACTATATTTTGGCACATTATTATAATACCAGTGTTTAAAGTTAAGATAATGGACATATGTAGGATTTGAGGATATAATTTACGTGTTGATCTTGCCACTACAATGCCCAATCTCGTTTGCTGCAGTGGTTTTTCGAGCGTACATGATTTGCGGATATAAGTACCTCTGATTTGCGGATATAAGTTTATAGATTTACCCAATCTCGTTTATTTAATTCGAGTGTACATTGTCCAATTTTTTTGGGTTTTGGGAAGTTTCACGCCGATGGAGTAATCGAAGTAGGCCATTTGTTTTTAATAAAAACGATGATCACAACAATTATGTCAAAAATGCCTGATAATATTTATTACAACATCATATTATAGCATAGTGGTGTGACATTAACTCAACAATGTAAATAAAAAATAAATAACATGTAACATCCAAAATACAACCACAATTACCATTTCATGACCCAAAACATAACTTAGTCATTAGTAAAACAACCACAATTACCATTTCATACTTCTCCACACGATGCTGTAACATCCAAAATACAAGTTCGTTCAAACAAGGCAACGACAAACGTATTGCAAAACAGACACCATTTCAACCACCCTATTCAAACTAAATAACGATGCATACACGAGATAGTCTACCAATGAAGAGCAAAAGGGTAGAATAGTTATGATACACTTATACGAATTTTCATGGGGAGTGCGCTGAATCATCCAAGCTACTGATCAGCACATATGCATTTGTTTCAAGCCGACGTATAGTTTTCTTGGAAGGCCGAGCACTGGAATGATTGTTGGAACGTTTGTTGCATGCTTTGAAAGCTAGCATGTTAGTTTTGTAGTAGTCATCCACTAACTTCTTGCATGGATGGTTGTTGGCAGTGCCTTTTTCTGGGAAAACAGAAACTTTGACTGAAACATGCTCCACTTCCTTGTGCACAGCATTATCTGGTCCTTCTCCAGTCACTTGTTCATCATCCGAGATGATAATCACATCCACTTTGTACTTGCTAGTTACACTTACTTCAGAAGCTGATTTGTATGTAACAGACATGTTGGCTATGTTCTGCAGAAAAAAGGAGAAGTTGATCAAGTCAACCGAGCTTGTATACGAAATAAAAGAAGAATGTGGCCTACTTTAAGTAACACAAACACATTAAACATTGTTTACCAACCCAAGAGTAAATGCTTGTCATTCAAAAGAGATATAGGATCATTTTGATTTTATATGTCAACATATACTCATAATGATTTTTGGTTGTGATCAAGGCTACACCGTGTTCTCTGCAATTAATATGTGCAGGTGGATTTGATGCACACTTGTTAACAGAACATTCTTGCTCAACTACTACAAAAAAATATTGGATACACAAGCAGTAATATTAATAACAACTTTAAAAAAATATCAAGAATTCAGAACACCCTTTACTAATAACACAAAATAGAAAATGCATTCAAATATGCTTTTGTACCAATTACAATAACCACCATTATTAGTTTTCTGAAATATATCATTAATTCACCGAAATCTAATGCAAATTGAAAAGAAATCATATGAATGCTTACCTAATATACGACTGTTTGATCCTCTCCCAAAATTGATACTCTTCACCAAATCACCAATGTGGAGATATAAATCCTCAGCCTATACACTATTTTCAGGAAAGGCACAAAGATGTGAAATGGTAAAAAGTGTAATCATATTTGCAAGAAAATTATTTATCCGTTCACATGCTTATGTTGTATATATGAGTGAAATAATATAGGTGTTCAGATTATCAAACAAAAACCTCAAGGAAAAGTAATCATCCGAAATTTGCACACAAAATATGTGTCATAGGTGCTAAAGGTATGGAATTACATGTCTTAGACTTGGACATAACAACTTCCACACACAAACTTCCACACACAAAAATAATATATACAAAAAATGAAATATTTCAGAATTTTAAGGGAAGGACTACAATGAGGAGGAAAAGAACGCAGATCAACGCACATGCAAACGCCCCAGATTTGACGACTGTCCTCACTGTATCAAGACGAGTCTTTCCAGCGTGCTTATGTCCTCACTCACACGCACCCTGAGAAACTTCCCAGGAGGTCACCCATCCCAAAATTGACCCTAGTCAAGCACGCTTCACTTTAGAGTTCTTATGTGATGAGCTACCAAAAAGAAGATGCACCTTCGTGATATGAGTAGTACCAATCAAATCTTTTAAGCTCTCTTCAACTGTACAGTCCATTACATTGAACAGTCTCGGAATCCCTCTCATTTCCGTGTGGGTCGGTTCATTAATGTTCCCTCCACCTAGAAGCCTCAGCCCCTTTAACACATATAAAACATGATTTTGGAAATAAAAACACAAGTTTGGAACACATAGACATGTAGTTACGAAAATTCAACTTGTGTGCTATGTTTTTCTTTAAAAATTATGCATAAACAATTACTATGGTTTGATGATGAGTAAAAGGATAATATGGTGTGCCTTTGTATTTTAAACGCACGATTTTACGTTGACAAATCGAAGAACGAGACGAGAAGACGTTGGCTTGAAAAACTTGAAGAACCTTGATGCTTTTCCCCTTGAATTTTTTAACACTTTCTCTTCAAAACATGATGTGTGTGCCGTGTAATTTGAGGGGAGAGTTTGAAGTGTGTAAAACATTGAGGCGTGCATATTTGAAGAGAGTCTTCTCAATTTTTAAAACAGTGGCCGAGAGTTTGTGTTGCTAGGAAAAGGGTTTTTAACTTTTTTAAATACTAATTAAACTATTAATTAGCCTTAGGCCTATCAAGTCAATAAATTAAGCCCATTAGTCTTAATTAAGATTTAATAAAATATCAACAAAGTTTTTGTTCAAATAAATTTGTGAATTTATTAGCCGGGTCGCTAAAAAGCTCGCATTTTTGTTAAAAACAAACACCGATAAAATTTATGTCCCGACGTATAAAATCACCTAAAAACACCATATTTTCAAAAATAATAAAAAGCATCGCCCATTTAAATATTTAGAAACAATTATTTAATAAAAATATTTTTTATTTTTCAGCCATCGGTCTCCGTTCCTCGATCGCAACTCGAATAACCTTTAAAAATACATTTTAATGCAACCATGCATAAAAATATATTTCCAACATGAAAATATGCACAACATAATTAATTAACGCAATTAAAACAATTAATTTAAAATACAAAGAATTTAATAACTTGTGTGCATGTGGTTTACGTGAACCTTAAAATTTTCGGGGCGTTACAATATTCCCCCCTTAAATTGAATTTCGTCCTCGAAGTTCGCTTATCCTTAATAACCCAAAAGTTTAGACTTAGTTCTAGTATCCCAATTAAATTTTTTTCTAAATTCTTATTTTACAAATCGCAACTTACAAAGACCCATGGAGACTTAATGATATACTATTATAACCTCGAATTCCAGCTTTTCTTAAAATTCCGAAAATAAAAATATGGATGAGCATACTTATCCTATATTATATTCCTTATTTTATACCCAAAATGTTCATCAACTTATCATATTTCAATCTTAAAATCCCAAATGAATCCGCTGACGCTTAGATTTTCAAGCCTAATATTGATTCATCCTTAAAAATCCTTGATTAAAATTCTTTATAACATCATAACCCAAGATATCCCAAGGTTCCAAATATTCTTAAAAGTCTAAATCCTCAAAATTCTTTTCATTGAAACCATTTAATTATCGCTTATTGCTAAAATAGTCCCCAAATTCCTCATTAATTGTAAAATTATTTCTTAATTTCCTCAAAATTTATCCTAATTGGTCTTTAATTTCGAAAATCTTACGATTAACCCATAAGTTCTTGGCATTCTTAATTTCCTTCTACGGTTTTCCCATAACATAATTCCAAAAAAATTTAAGCTTATTTTCCCGAAATCAATTCATATGACTAATTTTACCTTTCATCAAAACTTAAAATCCCAATTTATACATTTTCTTATTCCCAAGTCATTGCAAATCCTTAAATCATTATTCCTTACGTCTAACTCCCAAAAATTAATTCGGCTAGTAACCATGAATCATAAATATTTTCTTAGAAAATCTACGTGTCCCAAAAAGCATTCATAATATTCACGATTAACTTATAGCCCAAAAATCGAAAGTCAATACTAAAACCCAAAAATCTACATAGTCCAATTCCACCACAAATCCAACATGCGTTGAAATCAAATAATTTTTTTTCGTTTCATATCATATCACGTATAAAAATCTAAAGCATATAAATCATATATTATCATAAACTATTAAACATGTGACGTAAACATATAATTCATGTAGTTATGCAGGTAACATCACAAAATCATATAAAGCATGTAAAACTTATAGATTGAGGCTTGACGACTGATCTTTCCGGCGCTGATGGTGACACAACCCTTTACAGAACCTTTGCTCTGATACCAACTGAAACATCTGCTTAACTTTTCTTAAAACGTGCTAGAATTTTTTTTTAAAACCTCACATAGCATTCGGGCGAACCATAAGATATTTTTGACATCATTTTAAAAATAAATCAACCAACTAACATTTGAAAATAAAATGAAATAGCCCATACTATAACATCTCAAAAACCACTCATAAATAATTAAAAGTCGTAAAAATATCCTTAACATAATTTAAAATCATAAATCATAAACTAGTGCAGAAAACTAGCGTCGGTCCTCGGGTTATGTGCACCTTCAGTCCAGTCAGATCAACCATCAGGACCTCCATTAACATATTATCATAATCACCTGCATCAATCACACCTAGTGAGTCTAAAGACTCAACACGTCATATCCTTGATAACAAGTAATACATATACAGATCTCATACAACAGTGAAAAATACTTGTACTTAAAATATCGTTTTCATGAAGATGCATAAACTTAAAACATAACATTTTCCTAAACATTTTCATGATGCATAAACTTTTTTAATAAAAACATTTTCATAAACACATAAACATATTCATATTTGTATCCATATTCATATCAACATATTCATATTCATGTTCATATTCGTGTTTGTTGAATTCAGATCGTGATTGTGACTCGTATTCTTAAACGTATTGGGAGATGGATCCATCTAAAAAAACCACAATACTGGGCGGCGGGGACACCAGCAACACTCTCACCGGTCAACTAGGCCTTGGCCTACGTATTAACATATTCGTATTCGTATTCATATTCGTATCAAGGAAACACGATCGTCGGGCTCCCACTGGGACCATAACCCTCACGATATTTCCAACATGTAGTAGTTACAATCCCTTCACATTCTTCAACATGTTATCATCACTTAATAAAAACATGCATATAATATCATTTTTATTTTGAAACCAAGCATGCAATATGTATTTTAAATGCCCAATATTTAAATCATAAAAATCATAGACATTTAAAAATCATAACTTAACATATTAAAAATCATAAACATCCATGAACATTTTAAAATAAACATTTTTACATCATAAATATTTAAAATAAACATTTTAGCATATTATATCATAAAACATTAAACATATTAACGTCTTAAAAATCCATAAACATATAAAATTGACATATTATCATGTAAACATCCATAATCATTGAAAGTAATCATATTCGCATATAAAACAGCATTATGGGCACTGCCATGACGTTTACTAATTTTTAGGTGTAAAAAGATCGTTTTACCCCTAGACGTAAAATTTCACATTTTTGACATTTTCTTAATTTCATTGACTCTAACATGTCCCAAATAATTATTTAAGCTGACATGAATTTTCTCCTATTTTTATTTGATCTAAATCGAGGATTTTTAAATTAATCTTTTAACGTGACGTATTAATGCGCTTTAATCCCGAATTAAATCAAACCTTAATATAAAATTCCCAAATTGAAAACTTAGACATCTAATAATTATTTAAGCTTAAATATAATTTTTCATAATTTTATAAAGCTTAAAACTAGGTGTTTCAATTAACTCATTAATTAGCGTTTCGTGCGGCGATTAAATTCCGAATAAATCCAAAACTCGTTATTTTGACCCCAAATTTTAAACATAACATTTTTATGATTTATTCTACCCTTCCAAGTCATGAGCCACCCCTGTGGACCCTTGGATCAATTTTTCCTACTTAAATTTTCGTTTTTGACCCTTCGACGAACACACCGAGCCATATCCCACTTTACTCGAGCCACGCCCGAGCCTCCTAAAGCCAAAAGCTAGCCAACCCATCTAGGGACCCTACTGTGCAAGCCCAACACGTAAAACAAGACCTAGCCCGCCCAAAACCTTCCTGAAACTTGACCCAAAATCTGTACATGTGTGTGTGAGGTGTTCTAGTTGCACTAGGACTCCTAGCTAGCTTAGGACACTTCCATCCAAGCCCCCACCGAGCCAACCTCACCCTAACGACCCCGGACCCCGCCTAGACCCGACCCAGACCTAGCCCTGCCCCTAAACCCCCACAGCGATCCACCCCAAACAGCACAGCAGATCTCGCGTGTGGCTGGCTTCTCTTACGTTTCATCATGTTCCTTCGAGCCACAGCTTACCCACTTGCACCGACCCCTGGCCCGACCCCTACCCATGACCCTAGATGTTGGATCTCGATTTTCTACACGCCCAAACGCAGCGGAAGTTTTAAAAATTTATTTATTTTGACATTCAAAATATATTTTGCTTTGGACGCTCGTATGATTTTATCATAAATATTCATATGTGTTAGAATTATACATTTGGTGATTAAATCACTTGACACCAACTACTCCGGTATAAGCGGACGTAGCTCTTGTTGTAAATCCCTACGAACTTTCTTCGATCTCCTAATCCGGTCCACGACTGGAATATTTGTTCCTTTTCTAAATTGCACTAGTAATTTAGAAGATGTTTTGCGTAGAAACAAAACACGAAAAATTGACTCAAATCAAATTTTTCTTTCAAGAATTGAGAGGTTTTGATAGCAGCACACAAATACTTGGGGAGAGCCGAAAATTCTGAATTCTTGTTATTTAACTTTCGGATGCCTCTTCCCCTTAATAAGAATAAAATCTCATTATTATTTCTAATCTCCAATTTTCTTAATTAATCAGATAATTAAGTCAATTTAAGATTCAAAAATATTTGCATGGCGAATCTCATTTTTCCTTTCTTCAAAAGGTCACGAAAAAATCTTTTCAAAAAATTGAGAATAAAGAAATCTAAAAATTCTTTTAATTATCATTTACTTAATTAATTTAATTAATTAAGTAAACTAAATCTTTGGAGAATTATGGTTGTGATTCTCAAAATCTCACAATCCAAATTAGTGGAGGTTCTCATTTTAGGTCAAAAAATTTCATGCCCTAATTACCATAATTAACATTAATGGGTTTGATTAATTAATTGGGCTAGTCCAACTAGTTTGATTAATTAATCAAAATCCATTAAGAACTTTAATTATTTAGTATGTTGGACTTGTACTCCTACAAGTCCATTAAACATACTTTCTACTATATTTAATTTAATATTTAATAAATTCAACTTTTGAGTTTAATAAATTAAATCGATTATAAATTCAACATTTGAATTTGATATTTAAATTATAAATTCAACTCCTTGAATTTATCACCTCCAAAATTTAATATTTAATAAACTCAACTTTTGAGTTCAATAAATTAAATTCTCAATTTTATAAATTCAACTCCTTGAATTTATTCTCTCAAAATTTAATTATCATAAATTCAACTCCTTGAATTTACTATATAATATAAATTCAACTTCTTGAATTTCTTATCTCAACGGGAACAAACAATCCAGTGCTTGTGTGACCCTCAATGGTTCAGGGATACAGCTAGCTGTGGGTTCACAACTCTTTGTGATTCAGTACATAATCCTTTATTCGGGCTTACCCTAGTTAGCCCCATTCTTTTCATCAACACCTTGATCAAGAATGTCAGAACTCATTTCTGATTGCACCCATCGGATCATGGTAAGAGCGTCTAGTAGCATCGCCCCATGATCCCCTAGGTATCACTTATAGTGCCTGCAAGAACCAGTAGATTATGATTAACGTACAGTACGGTCCCTTCATCTCATATATCCCGATCGAATCTGCGATCATTGGTTCATCGAGGGTTGCATATTAATTCGATAACTATGTGATAACTATAATAGTGGCATCGCGTGTACTATTGGAGAAATCCTTCTCAAACATACATCTCATACTCTGGCCAGAGATTCCATGCACTATTATTTCATTAGATCACATAGGATATCCACACCCATAGGTGAGCGGTGAATCCCCGACTACAATGCACTGGCTCCTATATGTGTCGCAACTGTACCCAACCTCGCCACCTGATGACTCTCCTGGAGCCGGTAAACGAGTCAAAGCACAGCCCTAGCATATAGAGCCTCAGTGTTGTCCCGGGTCGTAAGGACTAATGGTGTACAATCATAAGCACGGACTTATCCTCTCGATGAATGATAACCACTTGAAAAATCCGAGGGAGGGTTGTTCGGTATAATCATCATATGACTACCCATCTGCATGTTTGGACATCTCTATGCCCTTACCAAGAAACGCAGTACACAACATCACAGATGCTAGTCTCGAGCTCAAGCGGCCTTTATCCCTGTTTTAGGCGGCTGAATCGACTAGGAACGAATTTAGAATATGCAGTGTTTACAAATGAGTTTCAACATCGAATTACGATTCATTTATATTAAAGCATAATCAAGGACTTTATCTATGCTGATTGCATGGGTATACAAATAAAGTATAATAAGACTATAAAAAGTTAAATTATATTAAAATAAAGATTGTTTATTTCACTTGAGTCAATAAATTCCCTAGCCAACCGTTGGCTTGCAGGGCATCTACTCTAACAATCTCCAACTTGCTCTAGAGCCAACTACCCTTAATCCCATTGCTTCGCGATGCTTTTGAAACAATGGTCCTGGCAAGGGCTATGTAAGTGGATCAGCAACATTATCTGCAGAGGAACTCTTTCGACCGATATGTCTCCTCTTCCCACAATCTCCCGTATGATGTGGAACTTCCTCAGTACATGTTTGGATCGCTGATGAGACCTTGGTTCCTTTGCTTGCGCAATGACACCTGTGTTGTCACAGTACAACGGGACTGGATCAACTCTATTAGGAATAATGCCCAACTCTTGGACAAAATTCCTCATCCAAACTACCTCTTTGGATGCATCAGATGCAACAATGTATTCAGCTTCAGTGGTGGAATCCGCAACGGTGTCTTGTTTGAAACTTTTTCAAGAGACAGCCGCACCATTAAGCATGAATACAAAACCAGAGGTTGATTTCGAATCATCTACGTCACATTGGAAGCTAGAATTCGTGTAGCTTTCCAATTTCAATTCTCCATCCCCATAAACCATGAACAAGTTCTTAGTGCTTCTCAAGCACTTAAGAATATCTTTCATGGCTTTCCAACGCATTGGACCAGGGTTTGCCTGATATCTGCTTGTAACACTCAAAGCGTAAGCAACATCAGGACATGTCGATATTATACCATACATGATACTACCAATAGCTGACGCATATGAAATACGTGTCATCATCTCTATCTTTCATCAGTTTTGGGACACAAAGCTTTAGATAGAGTAATATCATGACACATTGGTAAGTATCCTCTCTTGGACTCTTCCATAGATAATCGTTTTATAATGGTATCAATATAGGTGGATTGGGTGAGTCCGAGCATCCTCTTTGATCTATCTCTATAGATTTGTATTTCCAATACGTAGGATGCTTCACCCATGTCTTTCATGGAGAATTTACAGGCCAACCATACTTTAGTTGATTGCAATAATTCTACATCATTCCCAATGAGCAGGATATCATCAACATAAAGTACTAGGAATGTCACTACCTCCCACTAACCTTCTTGTACATGCACGGTTCCTCAGGATTATTAGCAAAACCAAACTCTTTGATAGTGCTATCAAATCTGATGTTCCAACTCCTTGACTCCTGCTTGAGACCATATATTGATCTCTGAAGTTTGCATACCTTATGCTCACTTCCTACTGATGTGTGTCCCTCAGGTTGAGACATATAAATTTCCTCTTTGATGTCTTCATTGAGGAAAGCAGTCTTTACATCCATTTGCCATATCTCATAGTCATACCATTCTGCTATGGCTAGTAGTATTCTAATGGACTTAAACATAGCAACTGGTGAAAAAGTTTCCTCATAGTCAACTCCTTGCCTTTGAGTATAACCTTTTGCTACCAGCCTTACTTTGAAGGTCACTACATTCCCATTCGCCCCAAGCTTTCTTTTGTAGATCCATTTGCACCCTATAGGAACGATTCCCTCAGGTTGATCCACCAATGTCTAGACTTGGTTTGAATACACAGAGTCCATTTTTGACTGCATGGCTTCAAGCCATTCGGTTGAATCAGTATCAGATATTGCTTCCTTAAAGTTAATTGGATCATATCCAAAACGAGACTCATCATGGTCTTGTTCATGAAGAAGCATATATCTAGCAGGTGGTCTAATAACACTATCAGACCTCCTAGGAGCTTGTACTTCAACTACTGGTTGTTGGAGATTAGGTTCAACTACTATAGTTGAGAGAGTATCTTGAATTTCTTCAAGTTCTATCATCTTCCCTTTTTCTATATAATAGAAATTCCTTTTCCAAAAAGGTGGCATTTCTTGAAACAAACATTTTTGCTTCATTGGGACGATAGAAATAATACCCAACAGAATTCTTTGGATATCCTACAAAATAGCACAAAGTGGATCTACTATCCAATTTGTCTCCCACTGTCTGCTTCACGTAAGCAAGACATCTCCATATTCTCTCGTAAGAATATTTGGGAATTTTTCCTATCCATATCTCATATGGGTTTTTATACACTGCCTTAGTAAAAACATTATTCAACAACATTGCCGCAGTTTCAAGCGCAAAGCCCCAAAACGATGTAGGCAATTTAGTGAATCCCGTCATTGATCGAACCACGTCCAACAAGGTTCACTTACAATGTTCAGAAACACCATTCAATTGTGGTGTTGCTGGTGGAGTCCACTGTAAGAGAATCACATTCTCTTTTAGATAACCCAAAAATTCAGCACTCAAGTATTCTCCACTTCGATCAGATCGAAATACTTTAATACTTCTTTCTAGCTGGTTTTCTACTTCATATCTGAATTCTTTGAACCTTTCAAATGCTTCAGATTTGTGTTTTATCAAATAAACACACCCATACCTCGAATGGTCATCAGTAAAGGTAATGAAGTAGGATTGCCCATATTTTGTGCTAACACTTAGCGGGCCACAAACGTCTGTGTGGATCAAATCCAGTAGACCATGTGCACGTTCCACGTTTCCATTGAATGGAGTCTTGGTCAATTTTCCTTTTAGACAGGACTTACAAGCATGTAGAGAATTTATGTCTGACAAGTCAACATGTCTTCTCCCACTAGCTTGTGCATCCTTCTTTGGGAAATATGACATAGTCTAGCGTGCCATATTTGTGTGGGATTTGGATCATCTAACTTTCTTTTGTTTGTTGTTGAAATCATGTTTACTCGGACATTCACTTATCATTTCCAGAACAATTCTGGCGCATATAATTTCTTATATCCAGACTTCTTGCAGTGAAATAAATATGTTCTAACTTATCGGGCTTTGTAGGCCTTTTAAGTGTCTTTCAGAGTTTGCTTCTTATTGGGATTTTTTTTCTTGTGAGGGGCAGAACATTTATTTCCCTTACCTTGTGGACCATTTTCGTCTGACGAGAGGGCCATAAGAAAAACAACAATTCCATGTTTTATGGTGATCACATAAATTATAAGTGTATTGACTAGCTCTTCAAGGCTATCATCTATCTTATTCAATTCACCATAACCTCGTCAAATGAGGAAGAGAAATATAACAAATTGATGTTATCTAGGAACTCATTAGGAATCACATATTCCAGACACACCACATTCTTAGCAAGCCCAGTCATTCGTACACCATGCTCATGGCCCAAAGCCCTGTCTTGCGTGCGTGTGGTCATGAGCTCATTGAAAGTGGTGTGCATAGTTTCATGCACCATGCAACTCTTGCACGAGCATTCGAATGTCAGCAGCATTCAAATTTTCCTCAAACTGTCCCTACAGTTCATTTGACGTAAAAGCATACATGTTACACTTTAGCTTGCATACTATGGTCCTACCATCTTGCATGTTTTGTCAGTTCAACAGGACTGACATTAGTGTGTATGCTATTTTCTCTGAATTCAGAACAATTTTCCCAACCAGTCTTGAAAATTAGATTCGGTTAGCTTGTTAATAATAAAAACTTATTACGTGATGAAATCGAAAATATACTGATACGGAAACAGAATAATGGTTGCTGATTATTTTAAAATAATTTTAAGATATAAAATATGGATTTCATTTTATAAATTACCCTCCTACTATTTTGACATTTCCACCACCCTCTAATGAAAAAGGGAAATCGTATTTCCTTAGTAGGCACGTAGAGTCCAATTAGCCAATTATAATCTCGAATAATATCAGCCAATTATAATTTCTAAAAGGTAGAGTCCAATTGCATCCCTATGCAACCTCCGCGTGTTTTGCCTCACGTTTAATAAGGACCCAATAATATGACGTCGTTTATTTTCGCGTGTCAAACCAACCCATCAATATTGAATTGTAGTAGACGGTCGCCATGAGTTCCCCCAATAATATGAGCCGAAGTCATGGGAGTTCCACTCAATTCACATCATATGTCCGGTGGAAGTCACAGCTTTCCGGCGTACAGGCCTCCCCAATAATATGAGCCACACACTGTCCGCGGGTAGCGATCAACATGCAACCACGGTTGATGGAAGGCAAGGAAAAATTAAACTCCTTTAATTTTTAATTTTTCGGTTTGATATAAATTTTGAATCTTATTCAAAATGAGGGATTTTAATTTTAAAATTATCTCATCATTTTAATTTAAAAATCGCGTGCCACGAGTTTGTATGTTTGCCGGATTCATGCAACTATATTATATAATAATATACATACATGCATACTACTATATATCACATATATCATAATATGACATTCAACAATAAATAAAGATGATCGATCGCCAACACTATTAGATCCATGTGAGCCAAACATGGATCCAGGTCCAAAACCTAGGTGAATGCAGGGATGCAAATGCAACTATTACAAGAGCTTCCAATATTTTACATGTCTTCATCTCGTTCATCGGGCCCACCATCTTCCAGTCTTGATCTCCCACTATTTCTAATAATTACATTTAAATAGCCATGGCGCATAAGAGATACATCTCATGGGGGTGGGAACGGGCCATAAACCAGGCCCACTTTAATAATATCAAATATTAAAAAAAACGAATAAAACAGTAAAATATCCTAACATACACCTAACACAATGGTTAAGGCTCTCGATCATCCTTCATGCATTTAATATCAAATATTAACATCAATTTAATTAAACAATTTAATTAATTGATCAATCATATATCTAATAATTTTATCACTAACCACCACAATTATTAAAAGATTTAATAAATTAAATAAACTCCTTTATTTAATTTCTAATTAAATCAATAATAATTGATTTCTTGTAAAAACTCATTTTTACCATAAATAATTAAAATCATATTCTAATTATTTATTTCACAAGAAAATTATTAATTTTTCAAAAATTTATTTCCAAAATAAAAATTGAACAAATTTTCAAAAATATCAATTTTACCCAAAAATTTTAAAAATCAGAAATGCACCCTAGGCCCAAACAATTCAGGCCCATCATCCAGCACGCTTCCCGAGACGATCTCGGGCCCCGCGCAGCCCGCCCGCTGCCCGAACGTTTCGGGCAGTGGCGGCAGCCCCTGTGCGCGCGCGCTGCGCGCTGGCGGGCAGGACGCCGTGCGCGCTGCGCGCTGGCGTCCCCACGCCGCGCGCTTGCGCGCTGCCGTGCTGCGCGTGGGCGTCCTACGCCGCGCGCGAGCGCAGCGCGCTGCCGTGCGCGTCCCTGCGCACACGACTGCCCGGAACAGTTCTGGGCAGATTAAATTTTTTTTTTTATTTCGAAAATCTGGAAAAAAAAATAAATTTTCGTGGTGCTAAATTTTCTGAAAAATTTTCTTGTGTGGTTAGAAATAAATTATTTAATATCAAACCATACGATTTAGAAAAACCTGGCTCTGATACCACTGTTGGATCTCGGTTTTTGTGGGGACCCGGACGCTAATCAAGTTCTTAATCATCATTGGGACTAATTAATCAATAATAAAACAGGGTCTATTTTTTTTTTTTTTTTTTAACATGCGGAACGTAGTGACATACAACATAGATACATATCAGTATATAAAATACAAATCCTGTATTTCAACATTTATTCAAACTAGGGTTTAAACTAAAGTCAAGTGTTTAACCCTACATCTAGTCCAAGTCCGGTGCCACCACTCTAATCACGATCTAGCTCTTCATCTCCTCGACCCTGGACCTGTCCCACCTGTTGTCAAGTACACATACAGACAAGACAACAGCCGGATATACCGGTGAGAATATAATTGTAATGCCCGAGATTTAATTACGGTAATCAGATGTTGATTAATTGACATAGTTGAGGTTATAGGAACTCAAATGACGAAGCCGGGCGTGGTGTATTTTACACCGAGATGTTCGACCTAACATCTCAACATGTTAGTTTGAGATTATTGATTTTGAGTCGACATGATTATAACCAGGTTATTTTAAGATCAAATTGAGATAATAATAGTGTTGGGCGAAAGTGACTCGCCCGGGCGGACGTTTTTGACCGCCCGAGCGAGAGTGCCTAGGAGAAGAGGGCCGAGAGTCACTCGCCAGGGCGGATGTTTTTGACCGCCCGAGCGAGGCTGCTGGAATGGGCGAGGGCCGAGAATTACTCGCCCGGGCGGCAACTTTTGACCGCCCTAGCGAGTAACGTGTAGCTTGAAAGGCGAGCCACTTGGCCTATTGCATGTTCGTGTGTGTATATATATATATATATATATATATATATATATATATATATATATATATATATATATATACATGCATATCAGAAACGAATTTTCAGAAAAGAAAAAGAGAGAATCGAGGAACCGAGGGCAGATTTGGAAATTGTGAACGATCCGCCCGTCTGTTTTTGAATCTGACTTCGGTATCGTGTTCCTAGCGACGACAGCTACAATTGGACGTAAGTTTGTTACGTTTAGACAAGATTTGAATTTATGATATTGTCAGAATTGAATACGAATCAGATATGGTGTTTCTGCTACCGTAGACATTATAGAATTGAAGTCAGATTAAAGAACAGATCGTTTCTGTAATTGTTATGATTTTTGAAAGATAGTAACTGAGATTCTATATCAGAATTGTGTTAGTATTCAGATTATGAGTTATATTGACACCGATTATGAGTTCCAGTATTATATTTGTGATGTTCAGATTTACGGGGTTACAAGACTGTGTTAGTATGCCGTTGAAACATCAGTTGATTTAGATTGATCAGATTCAGTAATGATCTAGATTTCATCGTAATATCGTTGATATGAATCAGATTATGTATTGTCCAGATACTGATCAGATTATGTACTGAGTTGAGTATTGATCAGAACAGATTGTGTATTGAGTTATTCACTGACACAGCGTATTCGCAATTGTCATTTCAGATTTGATATGGACAGAGTTGAATACCAGACTTCGTCTTCGTCAGACAGGGACGACAAAGGTATAATTCATGTGATATTCGGGAAGACACAACTCAAATAGATCCTATTTGAGTTTCCCAATAAAATCACATACTAGACTGTTATTTATACTTTGAGATGTTTATGCTTTGATTTTAGAATTGTATTCAAGTGTATGAGATTACTGCCATATTCAGATATGAATATGATTATGCTTTGTTTACAGATTGATATTCATTGCAGCTAAGATAGGAGAGTCTTTGACAGTCATTGTCAAATCTCTAGATGTTCGGTGTATCTCAGCTTAGGAGTAGTCATTACTCCTATTGCCAGCCGTCGATACAGCTCAAACCGAAGTCTAGGAATAAGACGTACAGTCACCCCGATTGGGAGAGTAGGTGACAGCCATTGACGTCTTATTCACACCGGGATCCCTAGAGTTATAGTTGAGTCGAGTCTAGACATGATTTGACTAGAACTGCATGCTTATATGAATGGGATTCATAGATTATGGAACCCATTGTTATTGCTTTCAGTCATGATAGCATGTGTTTATGATTTAGATTGTATATGCATGCTTATCTGATTCGAGTTGCATGTTCAGTTAGATTAGATTTCATAGATGATGAACTCTATTACTATTGTTATTGCTTTTATGCATGACAGCATGTTTCATGAATTATTATGTGTATATGGCATGTTTACCATGTTTTATACTGGGATTTATTCTCACCGGAGTTATCCGGTTGTTGTTGTGTTTTGTATGTGTGCATGACAACAGGTGGGGCTGGATCAGGGTCGAGATGACGATGAGAGAAGTCGAGTTAGCGTGGTGATTCCGGACTTGTAGCAGACTTGGTTTATTACTTGAATTTAGTAATTGAACCTTAGACTTAGGTTGTACAGTATTGTACTTTTCTACTGAACTGTAGTTTTATACAGATATGTATATTATTTAGATGCCATTACCTTCCGCATTTATATTTTAAAAAGAAAAATTTTTAGACCCTATTTATCAGAACTGATAATTAAATCCCAACGATGATTAAAAAGATGATTAGCGTCCGGGTCCCCACAACAGGTGGTATCAGAGCCGATAGTTCCTTTAGACTTAGATTATCAGAGCGATATATCCTTTAGATTGAGATAATCAGAGTTGATAGATTCTTCAGACTAATATAGCAGAGAATGAGCGGGGTAGATTGAATTTTTTTGTCCTTGCATGTGATTGCTAGCATGAGATTTATTTCAATGTTGACTACATTGTGTGTGCTAGCATGATTTACTGCTTTCCCTGTTACATGTTGGTTGTTATCTGAGTTGATTGCAGCATGTAATTGTTAAGCCTGGATCAGAACCGAGTCTGAATCAGAGGTATATGATCAGAGAAGGGCTGAGACAGATTGTATAGATTGTGTACTAATCTGTTTGATATTCAGATATACCGCCTCGAAGAATTTCAGAAAAGGGCAGTACTTCGTCTGAACAGAGAGTTGTATCAGAAATTCAGTTAGAAGAAAAGATGAAAGAATTTGAGTTATTACAGCCGCCGGTTCTGAATGGTACCGAGACATCTGAAGATTGTCAGAACTGGTTTGATGATATAGAAATTTTGTTCGATTTACTTGACTGTACAGATGAACAAAGGATTCAAATGGTGCCTTATCAGTTACGAGAAGCCGCCAGGAGTTGGTGGATTACCAGTAGAAGAATGTGGGCACAGAGAGGTACAATGATGTCGTGGGAAATATTCAGAACTGAATTCTATCGAAGATTTTTCTCAGCTTCGTACCGAGAGGACAAGAAATTAGAGTTTGAGAATTTGAGCCAAGGGCCGCTGAATATTGACCAATATATGGCTAAATTCTCTACTCTACTGCATTTTGCTCCTCATTTAGCTGGAAATGATGAAGCTATAGTAAATCAGTTCATCAGAGGGTTGAACTCAGAGGTAGTTGCATTTATGAATTTGCAACGTCCTTACCATTTTGCTGATATCTTGAGTAGAGCAAAGAGAGCTGAGGCGAGTCTGATTAGACAATTGACAAGATTGTGTGTGAAGCCACTTCAGGCACAGCAATCCCCTCTTCGATATGATCACGGCAGTACGAGTGGGAAGCAAGATTTGCTGAAAGCTCGGAAGAAGCCATTCAAGAAGTTAGGAAGTGGTTCCTCGAGTTCCAGTAGTTCTAGTCCGAGATATACTGGAGTGTATTGCAGGAGTTGCGGAGGGAGACATTCCACCGAACAATGCCAGGGAGTAACTGGTAGATGCAATATTTGTGGACAGCCGGGACACTTTGCTAAAGTTTGTCCCCAGAAGCGTTCCCGAAGATCGTAGGGAACAGAGTTCACTCGAAACCACAGATTCAGAATTCACAACAGGTACTAGTCTTTATGATTCTATTGCATATGTATTGATATATACTAATGTATCTGTTAAGAATATCTTTGACTAAGTTGCATGGAGATATGCTGTATCTGTTGGGTCTGTATGTACTGTAGTATTGATGTCCTTGCTTGTTGAGAAAGTATTGATACCAGAAATTTCTGTATATATTGTATACTACAGTAAGATGAAAATGAAATAGAAATAGATTATGATGTACTTGTGTTTCTGATTTGAACGCATTATTGATATATATATGCTGAACAAGTACAGAACTATTATAGATTTCCGTTAGGAAAGTATAAGATTCAGACCAGATATGGCTGAAGAGTAGAGATTTCACAGTAAGGATTCTAGATTTAGAATTTCTTTGATATCTGTGTGATATATGACTCGAGTATTACAGAAAGGAACAGATAGTATCCTTATGTATTCAGTAGATTTACTGAAATCGAGCCTAGCATTGACAGATATGTCAATGATGTATGAGTTGACTGATGTTGTCAGATAAGATTTTAGATATGCTTTATATCAGACAGATAGATTTCAGAATTGAATTCAGATCAGATAGTTATTGTTGTTTTAGAATTTAAGGCAGAATAGCATTGAAGGTACAGAATGACATTGAATGTACAGAATGCTACAGAATGAATTGAAAGATCAGTAGAAAAGTATTGACCAGGAGTATATCTGATTTAGTGGTTCTCTTTGACATATGTCAGTATATTCAGAGATGTTCTGATGATTGTATGCTTATTATATATCTATGAGATTTTGATATATTTGCAGCATCTGATTGATTGAATAGAATATCTGAAGATTTTATTGAATATTCTGAGAACTGTAAGGATTGTATACAGAAATTATTCAGATAAGAATCCCGCTTGAAACAGATTGTATTCAGAATATGCGATATCTGAAGTTACTATACAGATTGATTTTGATCCAGTCAAGAGTGCAATCAGGGATTGATAAGAAATCGATATCAGAAAGACCAGAAAGTTCAGAAATTTCAGAATTGCTGAGTTTTGCAGATTTTCTTATTCTCTTATTCTCTTATTATGTTATATCTGCTTGCGTATTGTGATTGATCTAAATCAGTATTTGAGACATCTTATATTGTTTTAGGGAGCATATTTTATTTGCAGATGAGATATAACAGTTGATCAGAATGACATGAAGATATGTATCAGAAATCCTTGCTTTATGAGTTCACTGAACTCACTAGATCTGTATAGGATATTGATATTTCGTTTCTGATTTGATATTACTGTGTTTTGAATCCGTATATGCTACAGATTAGTGTGAACTAGCGAGAGTATATACAGTTTCAACCGAATCAGAGTTGAATTCAAGAGTTATAGTAATTCAAGAATGTGATCAGAGTGTTCAGAACCAGATTTCAGTATCAGAGTCGAGTAACAGATATGTGATTGTGTATTTTATATGATACTGATTATCTTGTGATGTCAGAATGTTTCAGAATTAAATAACAGAATTGATATCGATAGTGAGAGCCGAATATCAGGTAGGTATTTCTTCTGTAAATTATGTTATTAACTGATTTGTTTATGTCAGTAGTTCGAAGTTGAAATCACATACAATGTCAGAAATGCGCTGTAGTGACTTCAGTTGTCATGTTTGTGACTGAGAATATATTGTATTCGAACAGATAGTTTTGATATAGAAAGATGAGATCAGTTATAACATAATTGTATTAAATGTTGGCAGAAATTGTACCGATATGTCTAAATTGCTAACAGAAAAGACAGAAAGACAGCAATCAGAAGATCTATTACAGAATTGTATATTTCTGAATAGGAATGGGAGGGCATTTCTATGGCTTTCGTAATGACATTACTGCCATTTTTTTTTACAGATTGTGATATGATATGATTAAGATTGACAGATTGTTCAATCTATATCTATCAGTTTGTACCAGATTACGTACAAACAGAACTAGATGACATAGATCGATGTCAAAGAAAGGTTCAGATGGAACATAAAATTTAAGTAGATTATATCAGATTGTGATTTTGCTTGAATTGTATTCGTGATAGAGTATATCATGAATTCTCTCTTAGATTGTTTCACAGATTGACAGGCAGTCAGAATGTGTTATCCAGAGATTGGAAGATTTTGTACAGCTCTAGTGCTGGATGTTAGCACTAATTGATATAATTCAGTATTACTGTGTGACAATAGCTATCAGCTTATCAGAAGAGTAATGAGATAGTATAGACAAGAAAGTATACGATGAGTACTACAGATTTCTTTTGAAGACAATTCGAAGGAAGATGCAGATAGTTCAGAATAGACAGATTTAAGAAACCAACGTCGGATGATGACGATTGGTAGTTGAAGCTAAAGATTGTTTATGTCTTTGTTTGAGGTAAACAGATTTGTTAACAGCTGATGATACTGATATGTGATAAGCTATAGATTGGTTTATACGAATGTTGTATAGCCAGTATGATGAGATTGATTTTGTCAGAACTAGTTTGAGGGGTATTATGACATTATACTTCGTGAATTCTTATTCCAGACTGGAATCAGATATTTGAGTTTTGGTTTAAACTCTGTTACGCATTCTTCCGATATATCTGAATTGATTGTTTGTGAGTTCGAGGACGAACTCAGATCTAAGAGGGGGAGAAATGTAATGCCCGAGATTTAATTACGGTAATCAGATGTTGATTAATTGACATAATTGAGGTTATAGGAACTCAAATGACGAAGCCGGGCGTGGTGTATTTTACACCGAGATGTTCGACCTAACATCTCAACATGTTAGTTTGAGATTATTGATTTTGAGTCGACATGATTATAACCAGGTTATTTTAAGATCAAATTGAGATAATAATAGTGTTGGGCGAAAGTGACTCGCCCGGGCGGACGTTTTTGACCGCCCGAGCGAGAGTGCCTAGGAGAAGAGGGCCGAGAGTCACTCGCCAGGGCGGATGTTTTTGACCGCCCGAGCGAGGCTGCTGGAATGGGCGAGGGCCGAGAATTACTCGCCCGGGCGGCAACTTTTGACCGCCCTAGCGAGTAACGTGTAGCTTGAAAGGCGAGCCACTTGGCCTATTGCATGTTCGTGTGTATATATATATATATATATATACATGCATATCATAAACGAATTTTCAGAAAAGAAAAAGAGAGAATCGAGGAACCGAGGGCAGATTTGGAAATTGTGAACGATCCGCCCGTCTGTTTTTGAATCTGACTTCGGTATCGTGTTCCTAGCGACGACAGCTACAATTGGACGTAAGTTTGTTACGTTTAGACAAGATTTGAATTTATGATATTGTCAGAATTGAATACGAATCAGATATGGTGTTTCTGCTACCGTAGACATTATAGAATTGAAGTCAGATTAAAGAACAGATCGTTTCTGTAATTGTTATGATTTTTGAAAGATAGTAACTGAGATTCTATATCAGAATTGTGTTAGTATTCAGATTATGAGTTATATTGACACCGATTATGAGTTCCAGTATTATATTTGTGATGTTCAGATTTACGGGGTTACAAGACTGTGTTAGTATGCCGTTGAAACATCAGTTGATTTAGATTGATCAGATTCAGTAATGATTTAGATTTCATCGTAATATCGTTGATATGAATCAGATTATGTATTGTCCAGATACTGATCAGATTATGTACTGAGTTGAGTATTGATCAGAACAGATTGTGTATTGAGTTATTCACTGACCCAGCGTATTCGCAATTGTCATTTCAGATTTGATATGGACAGAGTTGAATACCAGACTTCGTCTTCGTCAGACAGGGACGACAAAGGTATAATTCATGTAATATTCGGGAAGACACAACTCAAATAGATCCTATTTGAGTTTCCCAATAAAATCACATACTAGACTGTTATTTATACTTTGAGATGTTTATGCTTTGATTTTAGAATTGTATTCAAGTGTATGAGATTACTGCCATATTCAGATATGAATATGATTATGCTTTGTTTACAGATTGATATTCATTGCAGCTAAGATAGGAGAGTCTTTGACAGTCATTGTCAAATCTCTAGATGTTCGGTGTATCTCAGCTTAGGAGTAGTCATTACTCCTATTGCCAGCCGTCGATACAGCTCAGACCGAAGTCTAGGAATAAGACGTACAGTCACCCCGATTGGGAGAGTAGGTGACAGCCATTGACGTCTTATTCACACCGGGATCCCTAGAGTTATAGTTGAGTCGAGTCTAGACATGATTTGACTAGAACTGCATGCTTATATGAATAGGATTCATAGATTATGGAACCCATTGTTATTGCTTTCAGTCATGATAGCATGTGTTTATGATTTAGATTGTATATGCATGCTTATCTGATTCGAGTTGCATGTTCAGTTAGATTAGATTTCATAGATGATGAACTCTATTACTATTGTTATTGCTTTTATGCATGACAGCATGTTTCATGAATTATTATGTGTATATGCATGTTTACCATGTTTTATACTGGGATTTATTCTCACCGGAGTTATCCGGTTGTTGTTGTGTTTTGTATGTGTGCATGACAACAGGTGGGGCTGGATCAGGGTCGAGATGACGATGAGAGAAGTCGAGTTAGCGTGGTGATTCCGGACTTGTAGCAGACTTGGTTTATTACTTGAATTTAGTAATTGAACCTTAGACTTAGGTTGTACAGTATTGTACTTTTCTACTGAACTGTAGTTTTATACAGATATGTATATTATTTAGATGCCATTACCTTCCGCATTTATATTTTAAAAAGAAAAATTTTTAGACCCTATTTATCAGAACTGATAATTAAATCCCAACGATGATTAAAAAGATGATTAGCGTCCGGGTCCCCACAATAATTCCCAGTATAAATCAATGAAACATGCAATCATATAAACAATATAAAGCATGTAATCAGGTAACATGAATATGAATCCAAATCTGAAACATAAACAATATTAAATCAAACTGTCGACACATAATTCAGACTAGACTCAATCCTAGTCTAGGGATCCCGGTTTCCAGATGTGGTATTCCTATATCGAATTCCGTAAAGGATGGAACCATGATTTCTATTACTCGATATAACCAGTGCCCTGGTATTCCTATATCGAATTCCGTAATAGAAGAATTCCAATACCCTTTACTCGATATAACCAAATATGGTGTTCCTATATCGAATTCCGTAATATATTCCATTACTCGATATAACCAAACATCCAGTGTCCTAACCTAACCGTCAAGGACTGTAGCTCTATCGCTAGTATCCTATCTTGAGACATAGTGCAATGTGCCGTGGCGATACCACCACTATCCGGCACTTCTGTCACAAGATAACTTGTCTAATACCTGTCATCTAAATACAAGAGAACAAGTACATTAATCAATGTAATGCAAATATCCATGCAATAAAATAAAGTATATGATTTAGGGAAACACAAGTCTAAACCGACTCAAGTCCATCTCCCAATACCACATTGACTTATACCTTTCGTTGCAGTCTCGGTTTCCTGCTCAGTCGAAGTCCTGAATTCACAGTCTGTCTGGTAATCACAATATCAATAATCTCATATCAATATACCTTCCAAATCGATAACAATCTGATCAATCTGAATTTAATTCAAAATCAACGGCATAACTGTATCATTTCACTATTCCCGTCAATACCATCTCAACATCTATCAATTACAATCTATAACCCATATCCAATATAAACTGTAATCGATTCATAATCCAAATCTGTCCGGTATAAATCAATATACCATAAAAATTCATAACAATTCCATAATCAGTCCGTTTCTTAATCTGACTTCGATTCTATGATGTCTATGATGTCAAGAACGTCATATATGAATTCCATTCAATTCTGACAATAGCATAATTTCAAAGCATGTCAAAACGTAGTAAAACTTACGTCAAGTTGTAGCCTACGTTGCTAGGAACTCGGTACTGAAGTCGGATTTAAAATCAGACGGACGGATTTCTCAGAAAAGGCGTAAGGATTTTCAACACAAAAACAGAACCCTTTTCTCGATTATTCTTGCTTCTGAATCTTCAAAGTGAAGGATAAACCTATATATATTACAAGTTGCTCGGTTAAAGAAACGTGGCTCATTTCCATACAATTCAGGCGGCGCTCGAGCGGTCAAAAACTACCGCTCGGGCGCCGAACATTCTGTCCAAGCACTCGGCATGTCGCGCACTGGCGCTCGGGCGGTGATAAACTACCGCTCGAGCGCGGCATCTTCTGTCCAATTCTTCCGGATTACACATTTGGCGCTCGGGCGGTCATTTCTTACCGCTCGGGCGCCACTATTTCTGTCCAACACTTGCACCCGTCATACTTAATCTTATTTCATGTCCCGATTAATCCTTTCGTAATCATATCACATTATAATTCAATAATTCTAGATTACTAGGATTAAATTTCCGGGCATTACAGTTTTCTACACGCCCAAACGCAGCGGAAGTTTTAAAAATTTATTTATTTTGACAATCAAAATATATTTTGCTTTGGACGCTCGTATGATTTTATCATAAATATTCATAGGTGTTAGAATTATACCTTTGGTGATTAAATCACTTGACACCAACTACTCCGGTATAAGCGGACGTAGCTCTTGTTGTAAATCCCTACGAACTTTCTTCGATCTCCTAATCCGGTCCACGACTGGAATATTTGTTCCTCTTCTAAATTGCACTAGTAATTTAGAATATGTTTTGCGTAGAAACAGAACACGAAAAATTGACTCAAATCAAATTTTTCTTTCAAGAATTGAGAGGTTTTGATAGCAGCACACAAATACTTGGGGAGAGCCGAAAATCTGAATTCTTGTTATTTAACTTTCGGATGCCTCTTCCCCTTAATAAGAATAAAATCTCATTATTATTTCTAATCTCCAATTTTCTTAATTAATCAGATAATTAAGTCAATTTAAGATTCAAAAATATTTGCATGGCGAATCTCATTTTTCCTTTCTTCAAAAGGTCACGAAAAAATCTTTTCAAAAAATTGAGAATAAAGAAATCTAAAAATTCTTTTAATTATCATTTACTTAATTAATTTAATTAATTAAGTAAACTAAATCTTTGGAGGATTATGGTTGTGATTCTCAAAATCTCACAATCCAAATTAGTGGAGGTTCTCATTTTAGGTCAAAAAATTTCATGCCCTAATTACCATAATTAACATTAATGGGTTTGATTAATTAATTGGGCTAGTCCAACTAGTTTGATTAATTAATCAAAATCCATTAAGAACTTTAATTATTTAGTATGTTGGACTTGTACTCCTACAAGTCCATTAAACATACTTTCTACTATATTTAATTTAATATTTAATAAATTCAACTTTTGAGTTTAATAAATTAAATCGATTATAAATTCAACATTTGAATTTGATATTTAAATTATAAATTCAACTCCTTGAATTTATCACCTCCAAAATTTAATATTTAATAAACTCAACTTTTGAGTTCAATAAATTAAATTCTCAATTTTATAAATTCAACTCCTTGAATTTATTCTCTCAAAATTTAATTATCATAAATTCAACTCCTTGAATTTACTATATAATATAAATTCAACTTCTTGAATTTCTTATCTCAACGGGAACAAACAATCCAGTGCTTGTGTGACCCTCAATGGTTCAGGGATACAGCTAGCTGTGGGTTCACAACTCTTTGTGATTCAGTACATAATCCTTTATTCGGGCTTACCCTAGTTAGCCCCATTCTTTTCATCAACACCTTGATCAAGAATGTCAGAACTCATTTCTGATTGCACCCATCGGATCATGGTAAGAGCGTCTAGTAGCATCGCCCCATGATCCCCTAGGTATCACTTATAGTGCCTGCAAGAACCAGTAGATTATGATTAACGTACAGTACGGTCCCTTCATCTCATATATCCCGATCGAATCTGCGATCATTGGTTCATCGAGGGTTGCATATTAATTCGATAACTATGTGATAACTATAATAGTGGCATCGCGTGTACTATTGGAGAAATCCTTCTCAAACATACATCTCATACTCTGGCCAGAGATTCCATGCACTATTATTTCATTAGATCACATAAGATATCCACACCCATAGGTGAGCGGTGAATCCCCGACTACAATGCACTGGCTCCTATATGTGTCGCAACTGTACCCAACCTCGCCACCTGATGACTCTCCTGGAGCCGGTAAACGAGTCAAAGCACAGCCCTAGCATATAGAGCCTCAGTGTTGTCCCGGGTCGTAAGGACTAATGATGTACAATCACAACCACGGACTTATCCTCTCGATGAATGATAACCACTTTGAAAATCCGAGAGAGGGTTGTTCGGTATAATCATCATATGACTACCCATCTGCATGTTTGGACATCTCTATGCACTTACCAAGAAACGCAGTACAAAACATCACAGATGCTAGTCTCGAGCTCAAGCGGCCTTTATCCCTGTTTTAGGCGGCTGAATCGACTAGGAACGAATTTAGAATATGCAGTGTTTACAAATGAGTTTCAACATCGAATTACGATTCATTTGTATTAAAGCATAATCAAGGACTTTAGCTATGCTGATTGCATGGGTATACAGATAAAGTATAATAAGACCATAAAAAGTTAAATTATATTAAAATAAAGATTGTTTATTTCACTTGAGTCAATAAATTCCCTAGCCAACCGTTGGCTTGCAGGGCATCTACTCTAACACTCGAACCCTTATGGACCAGCCTGGCTCGCTCCCAGGCCAGCCGCAAGCCGCTACTTCGTGTTGTCACACCTACAGCTCGCGTGAGGAGTCCAAGCACTTCGGGACTCCTCCAACTCTGCGATCAAGGGGTCCTAGCACCTTCCTGACCCTGACCCACGTCCAGCCCAGGCCCCCACCCATGCCCTGGCCCAACCGTGAGTCCCCATGCAAAGAAACGAACCAAAAAAATCTTGTGCAACCCAAGTGAAACACACGGTCCTACCTCCTTTAATTTCTACGGTTCCAGCTGATTTTATTCACGTTGTGCAGTTTATTGGGGTGATTTAGGACTCTCTAAAACATGTAAAAACATCCCTTAACCCTTTCCTAATCATGGCAGCCACTTTAACACATATAAAACATGATTTTGGAAATAAAAACACAAGTTTGGAACACATAGACATGTAGTTACGAAAATTCAACTTGTGTGCTATGTTTTTCTTTAAAAATTATGCATAAAAAATTACTATGGTGTGATGATGAGTAAAAGGAGAATTTGACGTGCCTTTGAATTTTAAACGCACGATTTTACGTTGATGAATCAAAGAACGAAACGAGAAGACGTTGGCTTGAAAAACTTGAAGAACCTTGATGCTTTTCCCCTTGAATTTTTGAACACTTTCTCTTCAAAACATGATGTGTGTGCCGTGTAATTTGAGGGGAGAGTTTGAAGTGTGTAAAACATTGAGGCGTGCATATTTGAAGAGAGTCTTCTCAATTTTTAAAAGAGTGGTCGAGAGTTTGTGTTGCTAGGAAAAGGGTTTTTAAATTTTTTAAATACTAATTAAACTATTAACTAGACTTAGGCCTATCAAGCCAATAAATTAAAAATTAAGCTCATCAGTCTTAATTAGGATTTAATAAAATATCAACAAAGTTTTTGTTCAAATAAATTTGTGAATT
This sequence comes from Primulina eburnea, assembly GCF_022965805.1. NCBI lineage: Eukaryota > Viridiplantae > Streptophyta > Magnoliopsida > Lamiales > Gesneriaceae > Primulina > Primulina eburnea. The sequence goes on along the minus strand of NC_133103.1, from coordinate 29,095,424 downwards.
TATTAGCCGGGTCGCTAAAAAGCTCGCATTTTTGTTAAAAACCAACACCGATAAATTTACGTCCCGACGTATAAAATCACCTAAAAACCCCATATTTTCAAAAATAATAAAAAGCATCGCCCATTTAAATATTTAGAAACAATTATTTAATAAAAACATTTTCTATTTTTCAGCCATCGGTCTCCGTTCCTCGATCGCAACTCGAATAACCTTTAAAAATACATTTTAATGCAACTATGTATAAAAATATATTTTCAACATGCAAATATGCACAACATAATTAATTAATGCAATTAAAACAATTAATTTAAAATACAAAGAATTTAATAACTTGCGCGCATGTGGTTTACGTGAACCTTAAAATTTTCGGGGCGTTACAGTACATACGAACCCAAAACAACAACAAACATGATCACGTGAATAAGGTATGCTCTTCATGCTATGATCTGGTAACTCATATCTTGTACGTGAGATGCCACGGTCCATTTCAGAAGATTGCTTGCTGGCATGTGGAATAGCTTCTTTCCAAGGACGAGAATGTGGCCCTGAGGATGAGTTCATTGACTCCTTCTTACAAAACGTTTGGGTACTATTATGACTGGAATGATCTTCAAACTTCGTTGATTTATGTTCACATTTATACGACTGTTCTTCGGTGGGTATTACATTCCTTCCATAGTACTCAAGATACCAAGTGAAACTGTTCCGATGTTTGATTCCTGCGGGACAAATATAGTAATAGTGACCAGGACGAGTAGAGTAATCCCCAGCTTTCCGTAATATCATTGACCCGTTTCCACAATCGCACTGTGGTGGTGTCTTCAGTTTCATGTTATCTATAAATCGGTACATTTAAATTTAAACATTCCTATAAAGATTAAGAAATTAGACTTACGTAGGATTATTTACTCAATGTTACCTACATGTACATCTTTGGTGTAAATTATGTTCGATGAATCTGTTCGTGACCATAGTAGGAAAAATTTCGAATTCGAAACACAATCTTTTAGCTATTTTGAAAATAGCATTGAAAAACAAAAAAAAAACGATGCGTGAAACATTACTGAGACCGGAAAGTAACCGGAAACAACAGCACTCAAAAGTATATCAACGTAAACATAAAAAGAAACTCCACGTTTTCAAAGAGCCAAAAATTTTATCACAAGAACACGGATCTTACCTCGACTTTCGATCTTCACGGATGAAGAAAATTGAGAGAGTTTCCAAATCGCGTTTGATTATTTTGCACAAAGTCAGTAGGTTGGTTTCTGAGATCAACTGTGCAAAAAATTTAACAGAAGAACAAGGATCTTAGCTCCTCTTTCTATCTTCACAGACGAAGAAAATGGAGAGGGTTTCCTAATCGGGTTTGATTATTTTGCAAACAGACAGTAGGTTGGCTTCTGCGATCACATGTAAAATAAATGTATCAGAAAAACACGGATCTAACCTCCTATTTCGATCTTCACGGCCGAAGAGAGTGGAGAGGGTTCCCAAATCGCAGATGGAGAGCGTTTGATTTTTTGGTGCAAAACAGGGAGTAGGTTGGGGAGAAAGTAAACAGTTACGACAAAATAAATTAATATAAAATTAAAGGGTATTTTGGTCATAAAAAAATTTGTCATGATTTTATCACTCTTCTTTATTTCACACCACACATGATTTATAATATATATCTGAAATTACATATATTATCCTATCAAACATTAATTATCAATCAAATTATCAATCATTCAATTATCACATCTTAAAAACCAAGGGAACGCTAAATATTATCTGAATGTTTGATTTATCGTAATCCATCCTTCAGTTATTAAGGTAATAAGTCCGAGCTCATAAATGATTGGTGGCAAAATAAGTAGGGTGCGATTAATCAGTAAATGGTTTGAATTTTAGTGCTTTTGATGTTAATCACTTACTAAGACGACACTATCAACACTTATAATTTTCTTAACAAAAAGTAAACTACTATACCATATTTCGCAAGTACCATATGTGAAACCATATATATCAAATGTTATTCCCCCCCAATTACATCCAATATTTTTCGACATGATGTTCAAAGAGATCGTGTATGCATGATTCAAGACTCATCATTTCAATTATAATACGATGTTGGAAACCATTATAAAAAAAAGTAGGGTTCAAGCTTTCATTATCTTTTTGGCTATTTTACCATCGAAAGTAGTGTTGGAAGTCCTTTCACATGTCTCCTTGAGACATTGCCCTTTTTCAATATTAGGAACTTTGGGAGTTTTTTTTTGCTTTTTAAATAAGTGAATCCATATGGAAATAAAGGAATGCGAACTCCAAAACCAGCAAGTTGATCCAGAGTGAGTTTTGCCATAACTTTTCAGATTGCGTAGAGTTTGGAAAGTTCAATAAGCAGCAATTCTTCTCCAAATGACTTCCTAACAGATCACGAACGTAAATAATAAACTCTTTTTTTTAAAAAAAAAAAAAAGGATTTGGACGTCAATGTGTGTCCAACCAAAGAGTCAGGTATTTGTTTTCCACGTATATCATTAGAGGGTGGGTTAAAACTCAATTATATTTGGGATTTTGTTAGAAAAATATAAAATTAGTTGGCAAAATTGTTGTTTTTTCAAACTTGGCGGCGAGCGGAGTCTAGCAACCACCGTCATGTGGGCTATTGCCCCAATTCTTCAAGGCTACAAGTTGGCGTTTGAGTTAGAAGGAAAAATTGAAATTATGAAAGAATTTATAGAAACGTGTTGTGAAAAAGTAAAAATTTATGGTAAAAAGTAAAAATCTCAAACACTCAAAATTTACCAAACTACACACTTTATAATATTTTTCTCTCTACTCAATTGTGTTTTTCTTCACAAATGAGAGATCTATTTATAGGAAATCTTTACACATAATCCAAAAAATAAAATACATCATTACCTACATCATCACACACTAATTTTCAATATTCAACATCTATTTTTCAACATTCAACATTCACATTTTCAACACAAATATTTTTCACATTTTAAATAATATTTCAACACTCCCCCTTGTGATGATGATCATGATACGATGATGTCTTCATTACGTGTTTTGTACTGCCTCGTTAAAAACCTTACTTGGAAAAACTCATTGGGATAAAAACCATAGTAAGGGAAAAAGAGTGCAGTCACGTAAACTCCCCCTGATGTTGACATGAACAATTCTTCACAAATTTCGTAGATTGCGCATCCCAATATTATATATGTGCTTTCTGAATATTGACGTAGGAAGTGCCTTTGTGAAGAGATCTGATGAGTTTTCACTTGATTGAATGTGACGAACATCAATACATTTATTCTTCTCAAGCTCCTTGGTGAATGCGAAGAACTTAGGAGGAATATGTTTAGTTCTGTCGCTTTTTATGTATCCTTCTTTCATTTGAGCAACACATGCAGCATTATCTTCATATAGTATCACAGGTTTCTCATCGAATGATAATCCGCATGAGATTTGGATATGTTGGGTCATTGATTTTAACCACACACATTCACGACTTGCTTCATGTAGTGCAATAATCTCGGCATGATTTGATGAAGTTGTTACGAGCGTTTGTTTCTGTGAACGCCAAGATATTGCAGTGCCTCCACGAGTAAATACATATCCAGTTTGGGAACGTGCCTTGTGTGGATCAGATAAGTATCCAGCATCGGCATAACCAATTATACTTGGATTAGCATCTTTTGAATACAAAAGTCCCAAGTCTGTCGTTCCTCGTAGATAACGGAATATATGTTTAATTCCGTTCCAGTGTCTCTTTGTTGGATATGAGCTAAATCTTGCCAACAGATTCACGGCAAAAGATATATCAGGCCTTGTACAATTTGTAAGGTACATAAGGGCACCGATGGCACTTAGATATGGTACTTCTGGACCAAGAATATCTTCATCATCTTCACATGGACGGAATGGATCCTTTTCTATGTTTAATGATCTAACAACCATTGGAGTACTTAAAGGATTTGCTTTATCCATATTAAAACGTTTAAGGATCTTTTCTGTATAATTTGTCTGGTGAACAAACATTCCACATTCTTTTTGTTCAATTTGTAAACCAAGACAATACTTGGTTTTTCCAAGATCCTTCATTTCAAATTCTTCCTTCAAGTATGACAACTTCTTGAATTTCCTTATTCGTTCCAATGATGTTTAAATCATCAACATATACAGCAATAATTACGCATCCGGATGTTGTTTTCTTAATGAAAACACAAGGGCATATTGAATTATTTACATATCTCTTTTTCATCAAGTGATCACTTAGTCGATTATACCACATTCGACCTGATTGCTTTAACCCATATAATGATCTTTGTAATTTCACAGAATAACATTCCCTGGGTTTTGAACTTTGTGCTTCAGGCATCTTAAATCCTTCAGGGATTTTCATATATATATTACTATCAAGTGATCCATATAAGTAAGCTGTAACAACATCCATAAGACGCATTTCTAAATTTTCAGATACCGCCAAGCTAATCAAATACCGAAACGTAATTGCATCCATCACGGGAGAATACGTTTCTTCATAATCAATTCCAGGCCTTTGAGAAAAACCTTGTGCAACAAGTCGAGCTTTATATCTTACTATTTCATTTTTCTCATTTCGCTTTCGAATAAAAACTCATTTGTATCCAACAGGTTTTACACCTTCAGGTGTAAGGACTATAGGTCCAAAAACATTACGTTTATTTAGCGAATCCAATTCAACCTGGATAGCATCTTTCCATTTTACCCAATCCTGTCGATTTTTACATTCACCAAAAGATTTTGGTTCATGATCTTCATTATCATTTATGATGTCGATTGCCACATTATAAGAAAATATATCATCAATTTCTTCTATATCTTTTCGGTTCCATATTTTTCCAGTATTAATGTAATTGATAGATATTTCACGATTCTCGTCAGTTTGTGGTTCTGACAGAACATTTTCATCATCATGTGTTTCTTCAGGAACATCATTATCTGTTTTGTGATCATCATGTGTTTCTTCAGGAACATCATTCTCTATTTTGTGATCATCGTGTTTCTCTATGAATTTTCTTTTTCGAGGATTTTTATCCTTGGAACCGACTGGCCTTCCACGCTTCAGGCGTTTAATGACATCATGAGTATTTTCAATTTGTTTCTTTGGAATTTCAATTCGAGCAGGGGCATTTGCAGCATGTATATGATTTAGTTACCCCTTTTGTGTCTGCAAATGCATCTGGTATTTGATTTGCTATTCTTTGCAAGTGTACAATTTGTTGTACATCATTTTCACATTGTTTTGTTCTTGGATCCATATGTAACAATGATGATACATACCACGTAATTTCCTTTTCGGTATGTTTCTGTTCTCCCCCTAACATTGGGAAGATTTCCTCATTAAAATGACAATCAGCAAAACGTGCTGTGAACACGTCGCCTGTCTGAGGTTCAAGATATCGAATGATTGATGGACTATCATAACCGATATAAATTCCAACCTTTCTCTGAGGTCCCATTTTCTTTCGTTGTGGTGGTGCAATAGGCACATACACCATACATCCAAAAATTCTCAGATGAGAAATGTCTGGTTCTTTACCAAATGCAAGCTGCAATGGGGAGTATTTATGATATGCACTTGGTCTGATACGATTTAATGCAGCAGCATGTAAAATTGCATGTCCCCATATAGAAATAGGGAGCTTTGTTTTCATAATCATTGGTCTAGCAATCATTTGCAGACGTTTAATCAATGATTCAGCCAATCCATTCTGTGTATGTACATGAGCAACAGGATGCTCAACAATGATTCCCATAGACATACAATAATCATTGAAAGTCTGGGAAGTAAATTCACCAGCATTATCAAGTCTAATTTTCTTGATTGTATAATCGGGAAATTGATTCCTCAATTTTATTATTTGAGCAAGTAATCTTGCAAATGCAACATTTCGAGTTGACAATAAACATACATGTGACCATCTGCTGGAGGCATCAATCAATACCATAAAGTATCTGAATGGTCCACATGGTGGATGGATTGGTCCACAAATATCACCGTGAATACGTTCAAGAAACATTGGTGATTCAGTTTGGATTTTGGTTGGTGATGGTCTTATAATAAGTTTTCCGAGAGAACATGCTTTACATTGAAACTTATTATTCTGAAAGATCTTCTGGTCTTTCAATGGATGACCATGTGTATTTTCTATAATTCTTCGCATCATTGTTGAACCAGGATGTCCTAATCGATCATGCCAATTGATCAGTATTGAAGAATTATCAACTACCATGTTTGATTCAATTGGACTTATATATGTATAATGCAATCCAGTAGGTAGCATTGGTAGTTTTTCAACTACATATTTCTTTCCTGATTTATATGTGGTAAGACACATATATTTCTCATTCCCTTCATTCATTGTTTGAGTATCATACCCATGGGAATATATATCATTAAAACTCAACAAATTTCTTTTCGATTGTGGTGAATATAAAGCATCATTGATCAAAAATTTTGTACCATTAGGTAACAAAAATTGTGCTTTACCACAACCTTTAATCAAGTCTGCAGGACCTGATATTGTATTCACCATTGTTTTTGTTGGTTTTAGTTCCAAGAAATATCTTTTATCTCGGAGGATAGTGTGCGTTGTACCACTATCAGGTATGCAAACTTCATCTTTGTTCATAGTATTTTCCATATTTGAACTTCAAAAAAAATATGCAATGAAATAAAATTACTGACAATACATTTATAAAAATACAATACAATACATATGCCAAAATATAACACACGATAAAATATTATCATACAATTACATGAAAAATAAAATGTTTTACATATTTATTCCACCCGCAAATTGATCATTGTCTGAGAAATCAATCAGAAAATCTCCAGCATCAAAATGAGTTGAATTACTCAAAGGTTCACTGTTTTCAGCGAAGTTGGTCTCCTTTTCTTTCCCCTTTATTGATTCTTTATAAAGTTTGGAAAGGTGCTCAGGGGCTCGACAAATACGGGACCAATGTCCTGGAGTACCACATCTGAAACAAGAACTTTCAAATCTTTTTGAGTGATTTTCATTTACACTCATGTTCTCTTGATGCCTTTTCGGTGGATGATTTGGGACGTTCGTTTGAGATGAGTTATTGAAGTAACTATCTCGATTATTTTCAAAACCACGGCCGCGTCCACGACCACGACTATTTCCACGTCCCCGACCACGTCCACGACCACGACCACGACCTCGATTTCGTCCTCGACCAAAATCTTGTCTATAACTTTGATTTTGGTTGCCAGATTTAAATTCATTTTTGCTTACGACATTTGCTTCAGGAAATGCCGTTGAACCAGTAGGTCGTGCCTGATGATTTCTCATTAATAGCTCGTTATTCTTTTCCACCACAAGGAGACAGGCGATAAGTTCAGAATATCTCAAAAATCCACGCACTCTATATTGTTGTTGTAGAGTTATATTCGATGCGTGAAAAGTGGAAAATGTTTTCTCAAGCTTTTCCAATTCTGTAATCTCGTGCCCACAAAATTTCAACTGCGAGATTATTCTATACATCGCCGAGTTGTAATCGCTGACTTTTTTAAAGTCTTGGAATCTTAACGTATTCCAATCATCCCTAGCGATCGGAAGTATAACTTCCCTTATATGTTCGAATCTTTCTTTTAATCCCTTCCATAAAGCCATGGGATCTTTTTCAGTCATATATTCACATTTTAATCCATCGTCGAGATGTCGACGCAAAAATATCATGGCTCTTGCCTTTTCTTGTGATGTGCATATGCCATTTTCTTTTATGGTCTCATTTAGACCTAATGACTCAAGATGCATTTCTACATCGAGAGTCAATGGCATATAATTTTTCCCAGTAATGTCAAGAGCGATGAATTCGAGCTTTGTCAAGTTTGCCATGGTGGTACTAAAAATCACGATGCATTTTATTAGTTAATGAATATTGCAATACAAAGTAATGGATAAACAACAAGTACAAGTATTCGTAAAAATAAAGAAAACACACGAGGAGGATATTCTCCGATAAATACAAGACTCGTGAGTATGATAACTAAAATAATTAAAAATAACCTTGCGAAAGCCATCTTCTTTTTTTTCTCCGAAAATTTGATGAAGAATAATTTTTAGAGAAGAAGAGAAAGTTGGGGTGATTGAATGAGTTTGAGAGATCATATTTATAGGGCAAAAACTAGCCGTTTTGTTACCGTTTATGACCGTTGGTGAATAAAAGAATAAATGTATGTATTTGTATAATTTTATGGTAATAATATGGTATATATAATATTAGACATGTTTAAATAATTATATATATCATATCATAATATTATAACGACTGTCATAATTTATTTTGTTTAAAAACCTTTATAGGCTTTTATACTTGTCGTATCCCTTGCCGGGAGTGTGGGATGTCGTCTTAACATCCTCCCAGGATTTATAACAAGTTTATGAAAAATTTATTTTTATTATTTCTAATAATAACATTATATTGTATATTAAATAAATACACAATAAACAAATAACAGTAAAATAAATATAATTACTTTTGTTACCTTTTTCTTCTGTTTGGAGCTTGGAAAAATATGTAGGACTTTTAGAGCTTCGTGCTGATAACGTGTTGTGAAAAAGTAAAAATTTATGGTAAAAAGTAAAAATCTCAAACACTCAAAATTTACCAAACTACACACTTTATAATATTTTTCTCTCTACTCAATTGTGTTTTTCTTCACAAATGAGAGATCTATTTATAGGAAATCTTTACACATAATCCAAAAATAAAATACATCATTACCTACATCATCACACACTAATTTTCAATATTCAACACCTATTTTTCAACATTCAACATTCACATTTTCAACACAAATATTTTTCACATTTTAAATAATATTTCAACAAAACGCAATATTTACAAATTATAGTATTTTAAGGCGATAGAGGTTATTGATAATTTATAGAAACCCAATATTTACAAATTATAGTATTTTAAGGCGATAGAGGTTATTGATAAGCCAAGTAATTATGACTGAATAAATGAAATTTAATTGAATTAAAAAAAATCAGTTATGGGTCGAATTTTTTTATTTATTTTTTAATAGTTAGAAAAATATAAGTACAACTATTGACTTGTACTCACAAAATAGTAATACTTATTACTAAATTGCATTTTGCACTAGTATTCTAGCAAAAACACTATTATAAAAACCAATACTTATTTAGTACAATAAAACATAAAAATTGTGCTTTTAAAAAGAATTACCTAAACTGAGAAACAAAAAAATACAATAGTAAAACTTTAAATAACATGTTTTACAATCATGTTTGTCAAAACGACAAAGTCAATATTTCAATTATTATATTCCAAATATATTATATTAAATATTATAGTTATAGAAATATTACATATTAATTATAATGTAAAAATTTCTGTGAGACGGTCTCACGAGTCATATTTTGTAAGACAGATCTATTATTTGAGTCATCTATAAAAAAATATTACTTTTTATGCTAAGAATATTACTTTTTATTGTGAATATCGGTAGGGTTGACCAGTCTCACAGATAAAGATTCGTGAGACCGACTCACAAAAGACATACTCTAACTATAATTGTGCTGGACGTTTGAATTATCATTTCTTAATATTTATTTATTAACAAATCTATGTTGCATGCCACTAAAATTAAGGGGTGTACACTAACTGATTTTGCACCCAATTATCATTAGGACATTAACCATAATTTTATATGTTTTTAATTTTTTTTATGTTTTCTATAATTTATTTGTATGTTATATATGTTAATGTTTAATTTATATACACCCACCACCGTTCGATATTCCTTCCACACATATCGAGAGAGGGAGAGAGAAGAAAGCAACAAAAAGGTGTGGGTCAAAGGGATTTGCAGAATTGTCGAAAGGTGTTGATTAGTGAGAGACTGCTGTCGGTCGAATCTGCTTCCAATGAGGAAAGACGGGACACCGCCGTCCGCCACCGCCTATCCCATCGGGAAACTCTTCCTCTGCTTCGAGACCAAGCCCCTTCTTGCCACATTTATAGCTCTCACACTTGTCCTGCTGCTTCTCAACCTTCAGCCTTACTACGAGAATCTACTCTCCCCTCCTTCCCGATGCTCCGTTACCACCCAGTCTTCGATGCCTATAAGGTCTGCTACTGTAGTTCCTCTGGGTAACAAGAAGCTCATGAGGTCCCCCGCCGATCCCAACAAGCGTACGTTCCAAGCCTACGGCAACGCGGCGGCTCTCTTCGTTCAGATGGGCGCCTACCGCGGCGGATCCCGCACATTTGCGGTGGTAGGCCTGGCTTCGAAACCCATCCATGTCTACGGTCGGCCGTGGTACAAGTGTGAGTGGATCCCTGACAATGGAAACGCTTCCGTCAGGGCCAAGGCCTTCAAGATGCTCCCCGACTGGGGCTACGGCCGCGTGTACACCGTTGTTGTAGTGAATTGCACCTTCGAATCCAACCCCAACGGAGACAACACGGGAGGGAAGCTGATGCTCTACGCCTACTACACCGGCTCCCCCCGTCAGTACGAGAAGTTCACCGCCTTGGAAGAAGCGCCGGGCGCGTACGACGAGTCCAAGTACCAACCGCCATACAAGTACGATTACCTTTACTGCGGTTCATCCTTGTACGGGAACCTGAGCGCGCACAGAGTGAGGGAGTGGATGGCTTACCACGCTTGGTTCTTCGGGGCCAGCTCGCACTTCGTATTTCACGACGCCGGCGGAGTGTCGGCGGAGGTGAGGGCGGTTCTGGAGCCCTGGATCCGAGCTGGGAGGGTGACGCTGCAGGATATCAGGGCTCAAGCGGAGTACGATGGGTACTATTACAACCAGTTCTTAGTGGTGAACGATTGCCTCCACAGGTACCGGTACGCCGCCAATTGGACATTCTATTTCGACGTCGATGAGTATATTTATATTCCCAACGGCAACACATTGGAATCTGTTTTGCAAGAATTTTCAAACACCACTCAGTTCACCATCGAGCAAAACGCCATGTCCAGTGTCCTCTGCTTGAATGATTCCTCCACTCAAGATTACTCCAGGTACGGTAATCTATTGATTCTAATCTGATCATTCTCATACTTTAACTTCAAATCTTTTCCTTAATCTCACCAACATTTAAACATAATTAAGTTTGTTATAGGAAGTAATTTATGGATCCACGGTGAAATGGGATCTGGGACATGATTATTTTGCCTAAATTGGAAATAATTTGATCGGAAAATGATGTTTTTATTGGTGATAACTGGAATTGGAGGAGCTAGTGTGCATATGAATTTGCTGGCATGAGAATGATCCATTTTTTGTCGTGTTGGCATTAGCATTATGCCAAGGCATTGGCATTGGCCTGTTCTTTGGTAATAGCCGTTGGTTCTTATGAATTGTTGCGCTGTCATTCCTACCATGTGGTTAAATAAAGCTAATCATTGGAATTAATTTAATTTTTTTTATAAATTGTTGTTAGCTACTAAGTTAAATTTAGGGTTTAGTTTTCTATTAATAAATAATGAAAAAAAAAATCGTGAGATAGTATCACGAGTCACTCGTAATTTTGTGATATACATATTTTAATTAGGTCACTTATAAAAATTATTGTTTTTTATGTCAAAATTATTACTTATTATTATATATACGAGAAGATCGAATCACATAGAAACCCAAGTGACCTACTAATAATATAATTGAGCTATATATTTGTTGATCAATATTATTTGAGACTAAAATTGTCTCTGTTTATCTTATTTATGATATGCCAAAAAAAACCCCGCTATGTATCAATTTTAGAAATTATAGATAAAATCAAGAGGAAAGGGATCAAAACGGTTTTGATATGAATGAGAGGGAAGTTTTAATTATGTTACATAATTGAATCATAGTAATTATCTATAAATATAATAGAGTTTATGCAACTTTTTAATTGTCATATTACTTGCAATATTTAGTCAATGGGGTTTTGAGAAGCTGGTGTTCAAAGACTCCCGAACCAGAATAAGACGTGATCGCAAGTACGCGATACAAGCCAAGAACGCTCTTGCAACGGGTGTTCACATGTCCGAGAACGTGGTCGGTGCGACGCGACATGACACGGAGGCCAAAATAAGATACTATCACTACCACAACTCGATCACTGTGCAGGAAGAACTATGCCGGAATATCCTCCCCGTCACAGCCCAGAACACGACGACTTGGCTCGATAAAATCCCATATGTATATGACGATAATATGAAATCGGTGGTTCCTGTAATCAAAGAATTCGAGAGAAACACCATTGGAGGTCTTGCTTCTTCCCAGTTACTACCCCATTCTTGAAATTTGTTTATGGCTTTATATGATTACTGCATGTATAAAAGGTATGGTGCATAATTTTTTTAGAACCAAAAAAATTAATTAAAAAAAACATTAGAATTCTCTTTCTATATGATTATATTATTTTGACCAAATATAATCATACCTTTGGCCTTATGTTTCTCCACATGATGTGGAGTTGTGAAATCTTCAGCCTCACTTTCATTGTTTAGAAATTTGAGAGAAAAGTGGAGTAATCGATCGATAGAAATATAATGAAATTAAAAATATAGAAAATTGAACATTGATTGAGAGTGAGGCATCATGATACGTTTGATGGTTGTCCATTATTATGATTTATGAGAAATAATTATTAATTTGGTGGGAGAGCGACCATATACGTGCATGCATTTGATTACAACTGGTGCCGGTGGTCCAACTGGCTGTCGAGTACCAGAGGAGTTGGTGAGCTACGCTACACTACACTATTCATTGCAAAAAAAAAAATGTATAAGTAAATCGAGAAATGCCTCTTGAGTTAATGTTTATAAGAATCGATTTTTTAAAAAAAATAAGAAAATAATTATTTTGATAAATTACACAAATTTTTCATATTAATCATAATATGTTATGTTATATGATTTATCAATGATTTGAATTTTGTGTATGATGACTTAAATGATGTATAAAGTTTTTTGTTTTCTATTAATTTCCATATTATTCTTTAATGTTTGTCAATTTTTTACTGTTGGTTTTAATAAATAATGTTAACTGACTTTGGTTTTTGACCGCAATGATTCTTAAGAGTAAAAAATTTGAAAATTCTTTTTTGGAATTAAGATAAGGCCATATATCAATTAGTTTATGGGCAAATAAAATATCGATTTCAATCCAAATAACTTATCGAGCTGAATTAATTTAAAAAATCAATTTTGTTTAATTTCTTGCAAAAAAAATGATCCAATCACAGTTGAGCACCACTATCGATTTAATGTATTTACAGCTACAATAGATTTTCATGTTGAAGAGCTTAATAATAGATTTAAGAATGAGACAATTGAACATCTTAAACTTAGTTGTGCTTTGGAACCTAAAGAAAACTTTGAGCTTCTTAATGTTGATAATATCTACCGACTTGTTGAGAAATTCTATTTTCTTGATTTCGATTCACAAGATTTGCATCACTTGAAAATGCAATTGAATCACTATAAACTTAATGTTGGTGGTCATGAAAGATTTCAGAATTTAACAACTATTTCTGAACTATGTCGAAGATTAATTGTCAAAAACCTACGATTTGTTCGACAAATAATTTATACATTTTTATCTACGTCGTTTACTTATTTATCGAATATAATATATTTATTTAATTGACAGATTAATTCGTCTTGCTTTAGCTTGTCTCGTTTCTACAACAATAATGGAACGAGCATTTTCATCAATAAAACTTATTAAAACAACTCTTCGTAACAAGATGGAAGCATAATTTTCGCAGATTCTATGGTAATTTACATCGATCGAGATTTGGATGAAAAAATTGATCACAATTTTATAATTAATGAGTTTTATTCTAAGAAGAATCGAAGAGCACAACTTCAGTAGTGTAGCTCCATATTTTTGAAGGTATTAAATACTCTTGTTCCTATATTTTCATGAAGTCAATGTTTATATATTTTTTATTTTAAATTTTTTAGTTATAAATTTTTTATTTTATTAAATATAGTATTAGACTGTAATGCCCGAGATTTAATTACTGTAATCAGACGTTGATTAATTGGTAGACTTGAGGTTGTAGGAGCTCACGTGGAAAAGCCGGGCGTCGGTGCAAGAAAAACAAGATTTTGTACAGAACTCGTGGCGCCCGAGCGGTAGAAAGAGACCGCTCGAGCGCCAATGCACCATAAGTTTGGATTTCAGGCAGAACGTTTTGCGCCCGAGCGGTAGAATATTACCGCCCGAGCGCCAATGTGTGATAAGCCAAGCATCCGGGTAGAAAGTGCCGCGCCCGAGCGGTACTTTCTTACCGCCCGAGCGCCGCCTGGAAGTTGTGAAAAGTAGACACGTTTCAGAACCATGCAATTGGGATATATATAAACGAATAACACCTTGCAATTCTTCAGAAAGAAGGATAAAGGATCGAGAAAAGGTTTCTGAAAAAGAGTGAAAAATCCTTACGCCTTTTGTGAGAAATCCGTCTATCTGATTTTGAATCCGACTTCGGTACTGTGTTCCTATCGACGTAGGCTACAATTGGACGTAAGTTTTGCTACGTTTTGATATGTTTTGAAATTATGGTATTGTCAGAATCTGATATGATTCATATATGATGTTCTTGTCATGTTAGACATCGTATAATCGAAACCGGACTGAAGAACAAATACCATATGAAATTGTTATGATTTTTAGAGTTGAGTTGATTGAGAATTGATATCAGGAGTGAAGTATTATCGAGTATGAGATGTTGGGATTGATATCGGACTAATATGGTAGCACTTGATATATTGCAATTATGACGTTATGTTATTGAAACAAAATTTGATTGAATTCTGATTATGTCCAGTATTGATTGAGTGGTGTATTGATACCGTACCCTCGATATCGTTATTGGCAGATTGAGTTATTGACAGGCCTTGAGTTCAAGACTTCGACAGAGTCAGTATATCAGAAAGAAAGGTATAAATTAAAGTTGAGTTGGGATTGCACAACTCGAGTGAGGTTTGAATCGAGTTTCCCTAAATCACATACTTAGTTTATTGCATTGATATTTGTAATTGATGGTATTGATATTTGTAGTCTATTGATTCATAGCCACTGCATGTATTGACTCTGAGTCATTTGGTCATTGGCTGATTCGCCTAGTCACCGGCTGATTCGTCTGGTTGTGGGCTGATTCGTCTAGTTATTGACTGATTCGTCTAAACTTTGACTGATTCGCTTAATTACTGGCGGATTCGTCTAGTTATTGGCTGATTCGCTTAATTCTTGATTGATTCGTCAATTCTGCGGTTGTTTTGTCCAGACACTGGATATATGAATTATATCGATGTCGTATAGGAATTGATTCATTCCTACCGACTGAGATTCCATATAATTATCAATATCCAGACATTGGGATCCCTAGGTTAGACTTGAGTCGAGTCTAAGACGACGCGTTGTTTGAGTCGAGTCTGAGTCTGAGTCTGAGTCTGAGTGTGATTCATTGCTTGATATTGATCTATGTTTCTGATTTGATACATGTTATGAATATTTCTTATATGCTTTTGTATATGCTTTTATATGATTGCATGTTTACATTGTTTATACTGGGATGTAATTCTCACCGGAGTTATCCGGCTGTTGTCTTGTTTTGTATGTGTGCATGACAACAGGTGGGGCTGGATCAGGGTCAAGAAGAGGATGAGAGAAGACAGTTAGCGTGGAGATCCGGACTTAGGAGTATATCTGTTATATCACCTGAGATGTAGTGAAGAAACAGTAGTTATTATGATTTCTTATTGTACAGGACTTGTACTTAGATCTGATTAGTGATCTTGTAAATGAAATAAGATTTATTTCATATGCTACGTACTCTCGTGTTTTAAAAAAAAATTTAGACCCTATTTATGTTAATTGATTAATTATTCCCAGCAAGTGATTAAGAATTGAATTAAGTTCGGGTCCCCAAATAGACGGAGCCAATCTCAGGTAATTTTGAATCCTGACTCCGCTATTATAGTGTATTGTATGTATATTAGAATGATGACGGTGGTGATGAGCTCCACGCGGATTTATCTGTCAAACGCTCGTTATAGGTCTTCTTCTAGTCTCTTTCGGTCTCCATTTCATTTTTTTTTCTTTCAATAAGATATATGTAACTTTGTTCGTGTTCAATTAATTTAATATAATCTTATTATATTATAATTAGATATAAAAATTACGGAACAACAATCCTGACGTTAATAAACTATAACAATGCCAATAAAAGTAATAACAAAATGCACGTATAAAATGTTTGTTCGACGCGACATTTGCAAAATACTTAAATAAACCTTATTGACTTTTCTCAAAATGATCTTTGAAAACAATTTATGCTAATCATAAGGCACAGCGACTGTCTCTGGTGTGTTCTTCAACTAAATCTGATATTGCTTCGTCAACAGATAAATCTAGATTCAGTTATAACTTACACTTTCGAATCTGATTCCACTGAGAATCTCTTAGGTTTAATTTCATTGTTGAATCATTAATTTAATCAAAATGTAATAATTGTTAGAATATATATCAAGCGAGTTAACTCGTGTCTTGAGTTTTATTGAATTTTGTAAAAACACAATTTTTGTTTTAATAATATTTTACTGTTTTATTCAATTATGATATAAAAATAAAATTCGTTCGAGTCACGTTTTATTGGTATGAGCATGGAGATGCACAATTATACATCAATCATACAGATAGACGATCGTATGATGATTGCATAGAATAACCTTCCATCAGAACTTCCAATTTGTTATCGCTTATCGAGTGGATTAAGTATGCGGTTTTGGTTGTACACCACTAGTCATTTGACCCGGGATAACATGGAGGTTATACGTGTAAGCACCACACTTTGATTCATTTACAGGCTCTACGAGGATCATCAGGTAGCGAGGTTGGGTGTAGTTTTGATATACGTAGGAGCCGATGCATCGTAGTAAGATATTTACCGCTCTCCTACGGGTGTTGATATCTTATGTGATCTGATGAGTTAATTGTACAAGAAATCTATGGTCAAAGAGTGAGTTGTGCTTTAAGGAAAATGTTTTCTTAGTTACACACACGATATCACTACTACTCAAATATATATCACATCGTTATTGAATGTATTTGCAATTCTCGATATATCAATAGTTGTATATTCGGTCAAGATATATGAGTTGAAGGGATATTATTGTACGCTAACCATAACCTATTGGTTCTTTTAGACACTATTAGTGATAGTCAAGGGATCATGGAACAATGTTATTAGACGCTCTTCTCATGATCTAATGGGTGCAAAGACTTGAGTTCTAACGTTCTTAATCAAGAAGTTGATGAAATTAATGTGGATAATAGCGTAAACTCGAATTAGGAAAAAAGTTGTCTTGAATCACATGAAGTTGTGAATCAACTGCTAAATGTATTTCTGAACCATTAAAGATCACGCAAATTTAAAATTTTGTGTTCTTATTATGGATTTGGTGCTTATAATTTGTTGAAAATCAAATAGATAGCTAATAAAAGTTTGAGATGTCTGATCGTAGATAGGATTATGATTAATGTACAATCATGAAATGTTTAAATTGTAAACATGGAATATTCAATTCAAAGGTTTATTAGTAGATTCCACAATGTGAAGATACCAAAAAAAATATTTTAGAAGGACCTAGAATCAATTAATAAAATAATATTTAATTATATCTTGTATCGTTAAAAGTTGAAAATACTACATGAAATGTTTTACTAGAGAGACACTTGATTAAAAGAGTTAATTGGATTATAATTCAACCATAGAGTGTTTTAGAAGCATTGAGATTCAATCTTTGATATATAAACTAAATAATGATGATCAAAATTTGATGATACATAACACAAGAAAATCTAGTCTTATATTCTAAACACCTATCTCATACACACAAAGATAAAAAAACAAAAAAATTCAGTCACCCCTTGTTCATTGCAAGTCACGGCCAAGACTCCACCACCTAATTGTCGTCGTGGTTCCACCAACTTCCGATGACCAGATCTCAACTAAAATTTCATCTAGTTTTCCAATGTGATTTAGATGAAGAATTTAGTCTTCGATCGTTGACCTAATTCGAAGATTGAAGAATAACGACTTTTAATAGATCGTTCGTATGGACATTAAAGAAGGATTATCTCCGCTAATCCTGAAATAGTTTGTGTCCAACATCTAAGAACACAAACGTAAATAATCCTAAACATTATCTGTATTGATTTGAATCATACGAATCTCAAGTCATGTTTTGAATGTCAGAGATAAAAAAATTTTAAATTTTCGTTATGTCTTAGGTTCCCATTCTTATGAATCGTTTTGTTTATTATATAAATTAAGTTAAAACAAATTGTTTCTAACCACATAAGAATGTTTCAAGAAGATTGCAGCACTTAGAAAATCAGATTTTCAAAAAACAAAAGAAAATATATTTTTGTGCATCTGCCCAAACCAATTTCTCGAAGCCCACATGCACAGTTCTTGCCCATAGTCAGTCACTTCAGAACTGGTCAGAGCAGATGCCAAAGGTAATATTTAAAAAAAAAATCTAAGGGTCAGTCTGTGAAGACCCAAAATTTTGCATTACAAAGAAACAAAGTATCAAGTTAATTTTAGTTTTGCATTGAAGATGGATTATGTCATGGAGGAGAATAAAATTACATGCAACCTTTGGCATGAAGGGAGAAGGCCTAAAGTCACATTGATAACATTTAAGTCTATAAACCATTCAACCTTTTGTATGGAAGGTGAATGCCAAGAGTCACATTGTTGACATTTAAGTCCATAAACCATGCAACATTTTGGTATGGAGGGGGAAGGCCAAGAGTCATATTGGTGTTTAATGTCATAAACCATGCAACCTTTGGTACGGAGGAGGAAGACATAAAGTCACATTGGTGACTATAAATAGTGGCAAAGGAATGAGTGAAAACATACCAAAACAACATCAAAAGTTCTCTCCAAAAGTTGTAATTTCGAGCACAAAAGTTATGCCCAATTGCAGAAAGTTTTTCTCATTGTTTTACATTTTTAAACCGATCTCCACCGTTCAGAATATACCTACACGTGTTTGGAGTGACATATCCAAAATTCAGACAAATCCAACAGTTCAATTAGGCGCAAACATTTTTGAAAGATGACTGATTTTTCAGTGTCAAACTCCAACTTGTTCATTCCAAGATTTTTGGAACAATCTTTCAGGTAAGTGGGTTTTTGTTATGTATTCCTTTGTAATTTAAAATTTGTATAAGTATAACATGACATGCTTGTATGTGTGTCAACCCATTTTCAAAAAATGCTATTCATTTTGATAAAAATCTTGATCGATGTACGATATGTTTCTTCTACGTTCGATGTTCTTTGATTCTGCTGAGTCCTTTCACAATTCTGATAAGTATCATTTGATAAGTCTGATTATGTGGTTCACTGTTATGATTTGAATTGGATATGGAACGATGATTGTAAATTCTGTCTGGCCCCCATCAGTGGGTATAAAACTGTGTTTTGACCTCACTCCTTAGAGGACTAACATATGGGGGACAATTTGACCATGGATGACGAGATGAATAATAGTGTTCCGTTTGTTCTGATTTGTTTTGTTCTGAATTGTTATGATAAGTTCAGTTTCATCCTTCGAGTCTAATTCGGTTAATGTTTGATATGATAAGTTTTGAAAGTCTATTAAAAGATGTTTTAAAATTATTTTTATATGTATTTGTGGTAATCGATCGGCCCCCACTTGCCGAATGTTTCCCAAAGCACTCACCTCTTACATCTTTCCCCAGATAAGAATGAAAAACAATTGAAAGAGGAGGAACATGAGACGTTCTGGGGCTGGTGATCGTACCAAAAGATCTAGACTCAAGACTTTGTATTTATTTCGCTTCCGTAATTCTGATGTAATTTTCATTTTGTTGTCATTGTGAAGACAATATTTATTTATGAAAAAGACTGGTATTTTGCTATTTGCTACAAGGCTTAATTGTTTTCATGTAAATTGATAAACAATGCCGGATGTCACCGAAACCTCGGTCTCGGGGCATGACATTTTAGTGGTATCAGAGTCGTCAGGTTCATAATCCGGCTGGGAGTTTGATAGAAAAAAAATTTGGCGAAGTAAAATTTTGGAAAAAGCCCATGCCTTCCTATCCAAATAATTCTGGTACATCACATTCATTTCCGTTTGTTTAAATCTTCAAATTTAAGCTGTCACCATAATTGGATGGCTTATACTTTCGCATAGATACTCGAACTCAATCTTGTCAACTGCTTTCAATCTGTGCGAAATTACCCTTTTTTCCACTTTTGGAAAATCCCATTTTGTTCGATTCAAATACCTTGCTTATCTGATAATAAAACTTTGATCCCTTTTTCATTCAATATGTATTGGCCACCCCTTGTACTCGTGCTCAAGCCGCTCTTCGCATGCGTCAACTTACCATAGAAAACCAAACTCGTGAGATTGATGCTCTAAAGGCTCAACTATCTAAGGAGAAACAAGAGCTCATGGAAGCCAAAACCCTACTTCAAACTGATATACAGTGTTTCACCCATCACCTTGATCGAGCAGAGAGCCAGCTCGCCCTAACCCTACATAACCCATCTCACGTCGTACGAATAATTTCCCCTAACCGAAAGTTGATAGTAAGGATTGAAACTGAGAAAGATCTTGCTAACCATCCTCGTCATCAACATGAAGACCTTGCTAGCAAGCAAGAACATTATATCGCCAAGTTTCATGGAGCTATGGATAAACTCCAAGAACAAAATAACCATATGCACCTTGTCTGGAAAACGTGAGAGAACAAGAAGAAGTACCTATGGATGTAGTGGAAAAAAAAGCAATGATAATGGAGAGATGATAAGATAGGCTAGGCTCGTATTATGATTATATGATACGAAAAGAAAGAAGGGTAACATTTCTTTGGGAATGTACAAAGATAAGTTGAATTATATTGGGAATGTACCTATCAGATATAAGTTGACTCATATTTTGGGAATACACCTATCTGATATAAGTTGACTTACATTTTTGAGAATTTACCTATTGAAGATAAGCTTCTGACTTAAGATAAAATGTCTGGCTCGGGGATAATAAATTATTTATGAAAATATGAGATAAGAATTATATAAGCTTTGATATTCAGATGTAGAAGTTAATTTTTGTGTCAATAATTAACGATATGTACATTCAGTTTGAGATGCTAAGTGCTAAATTTAAATATGTAGGATTTTGTAATATATTATGAAGGTAATAAATAATATATATTAAGAAATTTATATTATTTCAGATCATTTCCTTATGAAAATAAAGTAAGATATTGATTGGCATCGAGGAAGTGTAGCATACATAATAAGTTCTGACTCTTCTTATAGTACAAAAAAAAGGGAGATTTGAGGAGAAAGACATCAAACGAAACTTGTTTGTGTTAAATCATGTTAGGCTCATAGTCTTGATTAAGGAAAAATTTAGTAAAAGAAATTTTTTTTGAGGAATTAGTTTCTTCCGTACAAGGTTGAAATAAATTTTAACTAGGTTATAATTATTGGGGCTTGAGTCAATAAGCTGATAAGGAGTTATATTCTAAAATTCTATATTGGTTTTAAGTTTTGAGATAGTAATCGTGATAATTTTAAGATAGAATAAAATAAGTATGGATACACATATATTCAGTGCCGATTTTATTTAGTGTACTATGTGAATTGTTTGATTGGAAAAGAATCATGCAATGGTAGATTGCTGGGGTAAGAATGCCAAACTCCAATCCAAGATTAAATCGTATTTCATGTATAGGATAAGGAACAAAAGTCCTTACTTTCTGCTTCTCAGACCTACAAAGCCATGGAGTATGGTGAAGAAGTCTAACTAGCCATGATCAGAGAGGTAAATGACGAAGTTACTCTGAAGATAGAGGATATTCTAGTTATTCAGGAATTTCCAGATATGTTCCCTGAAGAATTGCTTGGCACGATTCCTTACCGTGAGGTGAATTTTGAGATCAACTTGATCCCTGGGGCTACACCAATCTCAAAAGCACCATACACAATTGCCCCAGCATAGTTGTGGGGACCCGGACGCTGATCTTTCTTCTTAATCATCTTTGGGATTTAATTATCAATTAAGATAAACAGGGTCTAAAAATTTTTCTTTTTTTAAAATGTATCTGCGGAAGGTAATGGAATCTAACTAATATACATCTCAATATAAAATACATTTCAGTATAAAAGTACAATACTGTACAACAGTCTTTCAACTAATCTAGGGTTCAGTTACTAAGTTCAAGTACTAAACCAAATCTACAGTAAGTCCGGAATCACCACGCTAAACTCGTCTTCTCTCGTTATCTTCTCGACCCCGATCATGTCCCACCTGTTGTCATGCACACATACAAAACAAGACAACAGCCGGATAACTCCGGTGAGAATAAATCCCAGTATAAAACATGATAAGCATGTATGGAAACAATCTAAATCATAAAACATGCTATCGTGATCATATTCAAAAGTAATAGATTTCATAATCTATGAAATCAAATCAAAATAAGCATGCAACTCAATTCAGATAAACATGCAATTTAAATCAAATCATATAAACATGCTGTCATAACTGAAAACAATAAACATGGGTTTCATAGTCTATGAAACCATATCTATAAACACATGCAGTTCTAGTCAAATCATATCTAGACTCGACTCAACTATAACTCTAGGGATCCCGGGGTGAATAAGACGTCACTGTCTGTCACCTACCCTCTCAATCGGGGTGACTTACGTCTTATTCCTAGACTTCGGTCATATCTGTATCGAATAATCTACAATAGGAGGGTGTCTGCTCCTATGTAACGATACACCGAACATCTAGAAGTCTGACTATCTGTCAAACTTTCCTATCTCAAATGCAATGTATAACAATCTGTAAACAAATCATAAATATCTTAAAATGCAATGTATAACAATCTGTAAACAAAGCATAATATAAACAATAAAGCTAGTATGTGATTTTTTGCTGGGAAACTCAAATAGGATCTTATTTGAGTTGTGTTTTCCCGAATATCACATGAATTATACCTTTGTCGTCCCTGTCTGACGAAGGCGATGACCTGTATCCAACTCTATCCATATCAAATCTGAAATGACAATATCGAATACGCTGTATCAGTGAATAACTCAATATACAATCTGTTCTGATCAATACTCAATTCAGTATACAATCTGATCAATATCTGAACAAGATACAATTCAATTCATGTCATCGATATCACAATATAATCGAATCATATCTGAATCTGATCAATCTAAATCAACTGATGTTTCGACGGCATAATAATACAATCTGACTAACCCCGTCAATCTGAACATCACAATTATAATACTGGAACTCATAATCTGTGTCAACATAATTCATACTCTGAATATTAACACAATTCTGATATAGAATCTCAGTCAATATCTTTCAAAAATCATAACAATTACATAAACAATCTGTTCTTCAATCTGACTTCAATTATACGATGTCTACGGTAGCAGAAACACCATATTTGAATCATATTCAGTTCTGACAACATCATAAATTCAAAACATGTCTAAACGTAACAAAACTTACGTTCAGTTGTAGCCTGCGTTGATAGGAACACAGTACCGAAGTCTGATTTCAATTCAGACAAACGAATTCTTCGCAAATTGAATTTGAAAATTAAGAACGAAGCCTTTCCCTAAACTTTCTGATTTTGGCTGAGGGAGAATCGAGCTTTACATGTATATATATATATATATATATATATATATATATATATATATATATATATATATATACACATTCCGTGCAGGTTTACAAAACGTGGCACATTTCATGTTTTCCAGGTGGCTCTCGGGCGGTCAAGAATTACCTCCCGGGCGCCGAACCTTCTGCCCGGTTACTTAAATTACAATTCCCTGGCGTTCGAGCGGTCAATTTCTACCGCTCGGGCGCCACACGTTCTGTCCAAAGATCAATTTGCGATGCATTGGCGCTCGGGCGGTCCTTTTCTACCGCTCGAGCGCTGAAGGTTCTGTCCAAAATTCTTGGCTAACCATGCCACGACGCCGGGCCTCGTCATTTGAGTTCTTATAACCTCAATCATGTCAATAATCAACGTCTGATTAGCGGAATTAATTCTCGGGCATTACATTTCTCCCCCTCTTAAATCTGAGTTCGTCCTCGAACTCACAAGTAATCAATTCAGATATATCAGAAGAAATGTATACAGAGTTTAAATTTAAACTCAGATTTCTAATTCCAGTCTTGAATAAGAATTCTCTAAGTATAATATCATAACACTTTTCCAAAATCATTCTGATAGAATCGATCTCGCATTACTGGTTATACAACATCTGTATATGCCAATCTATAGCTCACGACATATCAGTACTATCATCTATTATCAATCTATTAATCCCAAATTAAGGATATCATTCCCCTACCAACCGTCATCATCCGACGTTGGCAAATAAACCTGTCAAATCTGATCTGTATTCATTCTTTTCTAATTCTTTTTCAAAATAATTTTGTAGGGTTCACTGTATAATATCTCGTCTGTAACTATCTAATTACCCATCTGATAAGCTGATAGTTATTGTCACTCAGTGATAATAAGCCATATCAATTAGTGCTAACATTCAGCACTCTATAACTCTACCGAAATCTTCCAATATCTGGCTAATACATTCTGACTATCTGTCAATCTGTAAAACAATCTAAGAGAGAGTTCATGATATACTCTATCACGAATACAACTCAAACAAAATCACAATCTGCCATAATCTACAGTGGCATTCTGATCTTTCTGACCACTTTTCTGACATCAATCTGTGTCATTTGGTCATGTTTGTACATTATCTGGTACAAACTGATAGATATAGATTGAACAATCTGTCAATCTTAATCATATTATATTACAATCTGGAAAATATTGGGATAATCTCATTACGAAATTCATCGAAATATACTCCCCATGTCGAATCAGAAATATACTAAGTTTGTAATAAATCTTCTGATTTCTTTCTTTCTGTCTTCTCTGTTAGCGATTCAGACATATCAGTATAATTTCTGCCCACATTTCTGAACAAATTCTGTCACGACCGATCTAATCTGTCTATATCATACCTGTCTGTTCGAATCTCATACATTTTCAGTCAGCAAAATGAACACTGAATCCACTACAATGCATTTCTGACACTATCTGTAATTTCAGATTCAAACTATTCGGTATAAACAAATCAGTTAATAATAAAATTTAAATAAAAATACCTACCTGGTATTCGGCTCTGATTATAAATATCAATGCTGTTATACAACTCTGAAACATTATGATATTATAACACAATCAGTCTAATACAAAACACAAAATCACATATCTGTTTCTCTGACCGATACTCTGATCTGATTATTGAAATACTGTTCTGACCACTCTGATCACGTTTCTGAACTGCTGAAATTCTCGAATTCATTTCTGATACAAGCTGAACTGTATATACTCTCAACGGTTCATCAAATCTGTATCAATACTGATTCAGAATAATCATAATCTATACTAATCTAGTAAATATATAGGATCATAAGTTCTAACAATACTATCGATTCTGACAAATCAATCAGATCTTCATGCCATTCTGATCAACTGCTATATATCATCTGCAAATATAATATGCTCCCCAAACAATACAATCTGTATAAAATACTGATCTAGAAGCAATAATTCTCAAGCAGTTCAAAACACAATCATATCAGATAATCTGTCGACTCATATAATATCAATCTCTGACAATTCTGACATTTCTGACTTTCTGATCTTTCTGATATCGGTATCTGATCAGTCACTGATCACAATATCAACTGTCTCAAAATTAATCAGTATACTAACATCAGATATCATCTATTCTGAATACAATTTGTTTCAAACAAAATACATATCTGAACAATTTCTGTATACAAGAATCATAATTCTCAGAATATTTAATATGATCTTTCAAATATTCTTTCAATTCATTTTGTATCATTCTGTATAGTCAATACCATTCTGTACTAAATCTACTATACAAACAATACCTGATCTCAATTCAATTCTGAACTTTATCTTTCTGATATAACACCATTCTGAAATCGTATCTAGGCAAACATCAGCCAACTCATACATCATTGGCAAATCTGCCAATGCTATACTCGATTTCAGTAGATCTACTGAATACATAAGGATGCAATCTGCTCCTTTCTGTACTAATCGAGTCATATACAATACAGATATCAAAGGAATTCTAAATCTAGAATCCTTATCGTGGTATCTCCACTGATCAGTCATCTCTAGTCTGACTCTTACCATTTATGGAAAAATTCTACAATATGTCTGTACTTGTTCAGCATATACATATCAATAATGCGTTCAAATCAGAAAACACAAGTGCATCATAATCTATCTCTATTTTATCCTCATCTTACTGTAGTATACACTATATACAGAAATCTCTGATATCAACATTTTCTCAACAAGCAAGGACATCAATACTACAGTACAACCAACCCAACAGATATAACATATCTCCAAGCAACTTAGTCAAAGATATTCTTAACAAATGCATTAGTATATATCAATACATATGCAATAGAATCATAAAGAATCAATAACTGTTGTGAATTATGGATTTGTGTTTTCAATTGAACTCTGTTCCCTACAATCTTCGGGAACGCTTCTGGGGACAGACTTTAGCAAAGTGTCCCGGCTGTCCACAAATATTACATCTACCAGTAACTCCCTGGCATTGCTCGGTGGGATGTCTCCCTCCGTAACTCCTGCAATACACTCTAGTATAGCTTGGACCAGAAACGCTGGAGCTAGATGAATCGCTTCCTATTTTCTTGAATGGTTTCTTCCGAGCTTTCAGCAAATCTTGCTTTCCACTCGTACTGCCTCGATCAAATCGGAGAGGGGATTGATGTGTCTGGGGTTGTTTCACACACAACCTCCCTATCTGTCTAATCAGACTCGCCTCAGCTCTCTTCGCTCTACTCAGGATGTCAGCAAAATGGTAAGGTCGCTGCAGATTCATAAATGCAACTACCTCTGAATTCAACCCTCTGATGAATTGATTTACTATAGCTTCATCATTTCCAGCTATCTGAGGAGCAAAATGCAGTAGAGTAGAGAATTTGGCGGTATATTCATCAATATTCAACCGACCTTGGCTCAAATTCTCAAACTCTGCTTTCTTGTCCTCCCGGTACGAGACTGAGAAAAATCGTCGATAAAATTCAGTTCTGAATATTTCCCACGAAATCACTGTACCACGTTGTGCTAATACTCCTTTGATTGTAATCCACCAACTTCTGGCAGCCTCTCGTAACTGGTGAAATACCAATTTAACTCTATGTTCATCTGTACAATCGAGTAAATCAAACAAAATTTCTATATCATCAAACCAGTTCTGATAATCTTCAGATGTCTCGGTACCACTCAGAATCGGCGGCTGTAATAACTGAAATTCTCTCATCTTAGCTTCTATCTGAGTTTCTGATGCATCTGTCTGTTCAGTCGAAGTACTACCCCTTTCTGGAATTCTCCGAGGCGGTATATCTGAATATCAATCAAATCAATACCCAATCTATATAATCTGTCTCAGCCCTCCTCTGATCATATACCTCTGATTCAGACTCAGTTCTGATTCAGTCTTGGTAATTACATGCTGTAATCAACTCAGATAACAAACAACATGTAATAGGGAAAACAATAAATCATGCTAGCACACACAATGTAAGTCAACATTGAAATAATTCTCATGCTAGCAATCACATGCAAGGAAAGAAAATTCAATCTACCCCGCTCATTCTCTTCTATCTCAGTCTAAAGGATCTATCAGCTCTGACTATCTCAGCCTAAAGGATCTATCGCTCTGATACCACCTGTTGTGGGGACCCGGACGCTGATCTTTCTTCTTAATCATCTTTGGGATTTAATTATCAATTAAGATAAACAGGGTCTAAAAATTTTTCTTTTTTTAAAATGTATCTACGGAAGGTAATGGAATCTAACTAATATACATCTCAGTATAAAATACATTTCAGTATAAAAGTACAATACTGTACAACAGTCTTTCAACTAATCTAGGGTTCAGTTACTAAGTTCAAGTACTAAACCAAATCTACAGTAAGTCCGGAATCACCACGCTAAACTCGTCTTCTCTCGTTATCTTCTCGACCCGATCATGTCCCACCTGTTGTCATGCACACATACAAAACAAGACAACAGCCGGATAACTCCGGTGAGAATAAATCCCAGTATAAAACATGATAAGCATGTATGGAAACAATCTAAATCATAAAACATGCTATCGTGATCATATTCAAAAGTAATAGATTTCATAATCTATGAAATCAAATCAAAATAAGCATGCAACTCAATTCAGATAAACATGCAATTTAAATCAAATCATATAAACATGCTGTCATAATTGAAAACAATAAACATGGGTTTCATAGTCTATGAAACCATATCTATAAACACATGCAGTTCTAGTCAAATCATATCTAGACTCGACTCAACTATAACTCCAGGGATCCCGGGGTGAATAAGACGTCACTGTCTGTCACCTACCCTCCCAATCGGGGTGACGTACGTCTTATTCCTAGACTTCGGTCAAATATGTATCGAATAATCTACAATAGGAGGGTGTCTGCTCCTATGTAACGATACACCGAACGCCTAGAAGTCTGACTATCTGTCAAACTTTCCTATCTCAAATGCAATGTATAACAATCTGTAAACAAAGCATAAATATCTTAAAATGCAATGTATAACAATCTGTAAACAAAGCATAATATAAACAATAAAGCTAGTATGTGATTTTTTGCTGGAAAACTCAAATAGGATCTTATTTGAGTTGTGTCTTCCCGAATATCACATGAATTATACCTTTGTCGTCCCTGTCTGACGAAGGCGATGACCTGTATCCAACTCTCTCCATATCAAATCTGAAATGACAATATCGAATACGCTGTATCAGTGAATAACTCAATATACAATGTGTTCTGATCAATACTCAATTCAGTATACAATCTGATCAATATCTGAACAAGATACAATTCAATTCATGTCATCGATATCACAATATAATCGAATCATATCTGAATCTGATCAATCTAAATCAACTGATGTTTCGACGGCATAATAATACAATCTGACTAACCCCGTCAATCTAAACATCACAATTATAATACTGGAACTCATAATCTGTGTCAACATAATTCATACTCTGAATATTAACACAATTTTGATATAGAATCTCAGTCAATATCTATCAAAAATCATAACAATTACATAAACAATCTGTTCTTCAAACTGACTTCAATTATACGATGTCTACGGTAGCAGAAACACCATATTTGAATCATATTCAGTTCTGACAACATCATAAATTCAAAACATGTCTAAACGTAACAAAACTTACGTTCAGTTGTAGCCTGCGTTGATAGTAACACAGTACCGAAGTCGGATTTCAATTCAAACAACCAGATTCTTCGCAAATTGAATTTGAAAATTAAGAACGAAGCCTTTCCCTAAACTTTCTGATTTTGGCTGAGGGAGAATCGAGCTTTACATGTATATATATATATATATATATATATATATATATATATATATATATATATATATATATATATAAATACATTCTGTGCAGGTTTACAAAACGTGACACATTTCATGATTTCCAGGTGGCGCTCGGGCGGTCAAGAATTACCGCCCGGGCGCCGAACCTTCTGCCCGGTTACTTAACTTACAATTCCCTGGCGCTCGAGCGGTCAATTTCTACCGCTCGGGCGCCACACGTTATGTCCAAAGATCAATTTGCGATGCATTGGCGCTCGGGCGGTCCTTTTCTACCGCTCGAACGCCGAAGGTTCTGTCCAAAATTCTTGGCTAATCATGCCACGACGCCCGGCCTCGTCATTTGAGTTCTTATAACCTCAATCATGTCAATAATCAACGTCTGATTAGCGGAATTAATTCTCGGGCATTACAATAGTTAAAGGAGCTAAAGGATTAACTCCAAGAGTTGTTGGATAAAAAGCAGATCCGACCCAGTGCATCTCCGTGGGGAGCCCCTGTACTATTTATGAAAAAGAAGGACGGGAGTATGAGATTATGCATCGACTACAGAGAGTTGAACAAGATTACAAATACGAATAAATACCTTCTGCCGAGGATAGATGAACTTTTCGACCAATTGAAAGGAGCCAAGGTCTTTTCAAAACTCGATCTGAGGTCAGGATACCATCAGCTGAAGGTCAAAGCAGAAGATATTCCTAAAAAAGCCTCCAGGACGAAATACGACCATTACGAGTTTACAATAATACCGTTTGGACTGACCAATGCTCCGGCAGCATTCATGGACCTCATGAATATAGTCTTCAAACCATAACTCGATAGGTTCGTGGTCATATTCATAGACGACATCCTGGTGTACTCACCAAGTAAGGAGGATCATGATAAACATCTTCGTCTCACCCTACAGATACTCGGAGAAAAGAACTGTATGCAAAATTTAAGAAACATGAATTTTGACTAACAAGTGTCGCCTTCTTGGGACACATATCTCTGAAATAGGTGTCTCAGTGGACCCCATGAAAGTAGAGGCAATTGTGGACTGGCCTCAACCAAAATCAGTAAATGAGATTCGAAGCTTTTTGGATTTTAGCTGGATATTATAGGAAATTCGTTGAAGGATTTTCTTCAATAGCCATATCCCTCACCAAACTCACATAAAAAACTCTAGATTCATTTGGAGCGAAGAATGCGAGAAGAGTTTTCAGATTCTTAAAAAGAAAACTTGCATCTACACCTGTGCTAGTACTTCCCGAAGATGGCAAGAACTTCACCTTATATAGTGATGCATCAAATGGAGGATTAGGGTGCGTATTAATGAAGTAAGGCTAGGTAATTTCCTACGCATCAAGGCAATTAAAACCTTATGAACAAAATTACCCAACTCATGATCTTGAGTTAACAACCGTCGTATTTGCACTAAAAATATGGAGACACTAGCTATATGATGCTAAATGCGAGATATTCACCGATCACCAAAGCCTCAAATACCTATTCACTCAAAAAGAATTAAGAATTAAACATGAGACAGAGACGGTGGATTGAACTCTTGAAGTATTATGACTTAACAATCAACTACCATCCGGGTAAAGCCAACAAGATAGCAGATGCCTTGAGCCGAAGAGACATAGGAAGAGAAAATTTATCAGCTCTTTTAGCTCAACCATGCTTTCAAGAAACCATCAAGTTGAAACAAAATCATGATTATTCCATAGCAAAAATTAAGGAGCAATTTCAAGAGGAAAAGCTCGAGAATTCCAAACTGATGAGAAATGCGTCCTGACCTCGATGAGATAAGACGAAGTAATGTCTGAGGCGCACAAGTCAAAGTTCTCAATTCACCACGGGAGCACCAAAATGTATCGAGACTTGAAATAGAATTACTGGTGGAATGGAATGAAGAAGGACATAGCTGAATTTGTCGCTAAATGCCAAATTTGTCGACAGGTCAAAGCCGAACATCAACGACCCGGAGGACTCCTACAACCGCAAGAAATCCCAACATGGAAGTGGGAGCACATTTCCATGAACTTTGTGGTAGGATTACCAAAGTCAAGAAAAAACCATGATGGGATCTGGGTTATCATCGACCGAATAACCAAATAGGCACACGTTTTACCAGTTCGAATGAACTAAAACCTAGATAAATTAGCCACCTTGTACATGGACAACTTAGTAAGATTACACGGAGTTCCAACAAGTATACTATCTAATAGGGATCCAAGGTTTGTCTCCCGATTCTGGAAAAGTTTCCAAGAAGCCATGGGAACCAAAGTCACCCTCAGCACGGCCTATCACCCGCAAACAGATGGCCAAACCAAAAGAACAATTCAAACCTTAGAGGACATGTTGAGGGTGTGTGCTCTTGATTTCAAAGGAAATTGGAGTGAACATATACCTCTAATAGAGTTCACATACAATAACAGCTACCACAATAGCATAGAGATGGCCCCTTAGGAAGCGCTCTATGGAAGAAAATATAGATCTCTACTGTATTGGGACGAAATAGTGGAGAAAGCCGTCACCGGGCAACTAGTGCATATCACGATGGAGAAGGTAGATATCATTAGAGAGAAACTCAAAGCGGCTCAGGACCGGCAAAATAGCTGGGCTGACTTGAAGAGAAGGCCGTTGGAATTTGAAGTCGGAGAGAAGACCTATGTCAAGGTTTCACCTATGAAGGGAGTGGTCTGTTTCAGCAAATCGAGAAATTTGAACCCAAGATACGTCATACCTATCGAAATTCTGGAAAGAATCGGAACCCTAGCTTATCGGCTAGCTTTGCCGCCTGACATGTCAAGAATCCATAACGTCTTCCATGTTTCGCAATTAAGAAGATATATTCCCGAGCTTATCGGCTAGCCTTGCCGCCTGACATGTCAAAAATCCATAACGTAAACCACGTTTCGCAACTAAGAAGATATATTCCCGACTTGAGTCATATTCTCGAGGTTGTCCCCCGCTACTCAATCGATGTACGATATGTTTCTTCTACGTTCGATGTTCTTTGATTCTGCTGAGTCCTTTCACAATTCTGATAAGTATCGTTTGATAAGTATGATTATGTGGTTCACTGTTATGATTCGAATTGGATATGGAACGACGATTGTAAATTTTGTCTGGCCCCTATCAGTGGGTATAAAACTGTGTTCTGTATGGCTCCCATCATTGGGTATAAAACTGTGTTTTGGCCTCATCCCTTAGAGTACTAATATATGAAGAACAATTTAACCATGGATGACGAGATGAATAATAGTGTTCCGTTTGTGCTCAGGACGCTGCCAGGACTATAAACTCACCCCGGGGGCAAAATGACCATTTTGCCCCTGAAAACCCAAAATGACCTTTTTACCCCTGGACCTCTAAATTCGACCGAAGCTTACCAAACTCTTTAAAACGTCCCAAAACATATTCAAAAGTATTTTTTAGATGTAAACTCGAGCTCGTTAAAAAATTAATCTATTCGTTTTAAAACTTGGACCGAGGTCCCGGTTTTAACTCGTATCGACTCGAAACTTAACCAAAATTTCCCAAAATTTTACCAAACCTGAAACCCCTCTAACAGCCCCTAACCCATCAAATCCAGACCCTTTAAACCTTCGAACAACCCCTGGAATGCTGCTGGATTTTTTGGCCCTAACACATGACACGCCCCAGATTCGACGACTATCCTCACTGTATCAAGACGAGTCTTTCCAGTGTGCTTATGTCCTCACTCACACGCACCCTGGGAAACTTTCCAGGAGGTCACCCATCCCAAAATTGCCCCAAGTTAAGCACGCTTATCTTTAGAGTTCTTATGTGATGAGCTACCGAAAATAAGATGCACCTTCGTGATATGAGGAGTACAAATCAAATCATTTAAGCCCTCTTCAACTGTGCAGTCCATTACATTGAACAGTCTCGGAATCCCTCTCATTCCCGTGTGGGTCGGTTCATTCATGTTCCCTCTACATAGAAGCCTGCTAGGAGCCGCTCATTGTCCGTGCAACTGATGGCACCGGCGATTACCCCCCGCCCTCTTCGGCCCCGGCCTCACATGCCCACCAGCTTCCGCTTGGTTCGTCCCCGAACCACACCGTACTAAGAGAGGTCGGCTCTGATACCACTTGACACGCCCCAGATTCGACGACTGTCCTCACTGTATCAAGACGAGTCTTTCCAGCGTGCTTATGTCCTCACTCACACGCACCCTGGGAAACTTCCAGGAGGTCACCCATCCCAAAATTGCCCCAAGTTAAGCACGCTTAACTTCGCCCTCTTCGGCCGTGGGCCTCACAACACATCTTCAAACCCTAGTCGCACCAACTCAATATCTTACCAATCCTAGACTTAACCTTCAAGGGCCACCCTTCCTAACCGCCCATAGGACCCTACAGGACCTACAAATTCATGGCCAGAGTCCCATGAAAGCCCCACAATGCACACGCTCTCTATTTTCCGAAGTCGCAATCACCCGAGCCTCATCTCCCTTTGTGCGATCACTCGGCTTCATGGGTGATTCCAGCGGTGGTTGAGCCTCCCTGGGCTGTGTCTCAGACCCACCAGGGTATGTTTCATGGCTCGGTTCTGCCTTTGTACCAAACACTCCACCCTTTGCCTGATCCACAACCAAAACAAGCCAACCCCTCAACACAACACCTCTTGGCCCTAAGCTTGGCACACTTAACCTCGACTCCAGCCTTGTGAAAACCCCTTATCCATCATGTACAGCCCCTAGCAACCAATAACCAACATCCCCTTGCACAAGTACATGAAAAACGTGAGTTGCGATCAAAAGGATGCATGAGGTCGTGTAAAAACCGAAAAAGATTCGTGCTTCATATTATATCGAAACATCCCCGGGTAAATACATTAATAACAGCATCTATACAATATGAATGATGAGAAAATGGTTTACAAGGAATGCCTTATCGTTTTTTTAATGCTTACAAACGTGAAGATGTACGCGTCAGAGAGGCATCGGAGGAGCGGGGAGGGAGCTTGCTTCAATTTTAATTGAGAAAACAAGGTGGCTGCTATTTTTCTTGTTGTAAAACCGAAGGAGAGGCTGCTATGGGGGAGGGGGGCGTGGGGGGTGGCCGAGACACTAAGTAGGGTTAGGGTTAGGGTTAGTGTAAGGCTCGAGATTATTAATCTTTATTGAAGTACGACTTGGAGAATATGAGATTGCATGTCATAAGATGAAAGTATCAAATAGTTCATGAATTATGGAATTTTAATTGAAGCATGGCCGAAGCCACACCGCCCCTGCGGTGATAGGAAACACCGCACCCGCGGTGTATGGACAGTAAGTTGGCAGATTTTATTCGTAACATCACCGCACCCGCGGTCTTGCAGAGACCGCACCCGCGGTCGATGAATCTCAGAAAATGAAAGGGCTGCCGAAAGTATAGCGCACCCGCGGTCCCGAGTTACCGCACCCGCGGTCGTGCGTGTCAAGAGAAAAATGATAACACTTGTTTTTTGTCATGCATATTGATGTGTTGTCTTCCTCTCCCCTTTCATTCAGATACAAGAACCGAGCTCCTCCTCCAAAGAATCCTTAAGTTTCAAGGTAGATTAGAACATTGGTTTTGAAAGATTTGTGCATCCGATTTTGAATCCAAGTAGAGATTATTGATCCTTGCATTATTGGCTACAAAAGGAAGTAAGTTTCTTGCAGCTTAAGCATGTTTCGAAATATACATGTTGGGGAAATGCTGATATGATTATGATTATGTGTTCTTATGCTCATGGTGAGAATAGAATTGCTACCGGATCGATTTTCAGACACCGTATGATGCTGTTTCGATTTTCCATCATATTTATTGAGTTGAGATGGGATAATTTCAGTATGATACTGTGTTTTGATGAGATTATGAATTGTTGATATTGAGCTTAGTGTTGTTGAGTTATCGGTATTGAAGAAGTACGTCATTATGCCGTCGGTTTATACCGAGACTGATTTTTGAATTGTACAGGATCTGTTTGAGTTGTGTTTTGATATAGCACATTTATACATTGTCATTTCAGATTTGTATTGGCCATTTGAGTTCGAGATTTCGACTACGATACCGACTATTCGACAAGAAAGGTATAATTCATGTGGTCACGGGATTGCACAACTCGATTCAGATTTGATACGAGTTTCCCTAAATCACATACTAGATTGTTATTACATTTGATTATGTAATGTCTTGTTTATTGATTTATATTCAAGTCCTGAGATAGGAGATATTGGCAGATCGGCCAAAACTAGACATTTCGGTGTATCGACGCATAGTAGTAGATTTTCTCTATGTGTAGACCCTCGATACAGAGTTGACCGAAGTCTAGGAATAAGACGTACCGTCACCCCGAGTGGTTGGGTAGGTGACAGACCGTCTTATTCACACCGGGATCTCTAGATTAGAAATGAATCGAGTCAAGAACTAAATGTTGAATACAGATTTGTATTCCTTTACATGTTTAGATTTTAATTCATGATAATTGATATGTGCTATGCTTTCATACTTGATTTAGTTACATTGCATGCATCCATGTTTTATACTGGGATTTGTTCTCACCGGAGTTATTCGGCTGTTTTCGTGTCTGTATGTGTGCATGGCAACAGGTGGGGCAGGATCTGGGTCTCGAGCTAGATGAGAGATTGATGATAGCGTGGAGATCTCGGGCATTGAAGATTTCTAGTGTTTTCCTACTAGACTTGTACTACTTACGTTTGTAGTTGATATTTGAATATTAGTGTATGTTTGTACTAAACAGATTTGTATGTACACTATGTCGTTTAATTATGATAGAGACAGATTATGTTTTAATCATACATTTGAATTAAAGTTAAAAGAAAAATTTTGACCCACATTTTCGAGCAAAGATCCAATAAATCCCAAAAGAATTGAGTTAGAGCCCGGGTCCCCACAACAGGTGGTATCAGAGCTGTAGGTTCTGTAGACCGAAATAGACTAGAATGAGCGGGGTATATCGAGTCTTCTTCCTTGATTTTGGGATGCTAGCATGATTTATTGCTTTCCCTATTATATGTTGTATTGTATCAGAGTTGATTTGCAGCATATACTTGTCAAGCCTGAATCAGAACCGATTCTCGATCAGAGGTATATGATAAGAGGAGGGCTGAGATAGATAATATACCACAGCCAGAGCAGGGTAGCACATCAGGTGCACAGATGGATGTCACCGCTACGCCGATGGAGACCTTATTGAAGAGGTTTCAGTCTTTCCATCCTCCTACGCTGAAGGGCACAGAGAGTGCAGTAGAGTACGAGAGCTGGCTTGATGATATCGAGATGTTGTTTGAGTCTTTGGCATATACTGATGAGCGACGTGTGAAATTGATAGGGCATCAGCTGCAAGAGATTGCAAAGAGCTGGTGGTTGACTGCGAAGAGAGCCTTGGAGCACCGAGGCATTGACATTACGTGGAAAGTCTTCAAGGATGAGTTCTATCAGCGCTTCTTCCCCGTCTCCTACCGAAAAGACAAAGGGGCTGAGTTTGCGAATCTGAAACAGGGACAGTGAAAAATCGAGGAGTATGTTGCTAAATTTTCTGCATTGCTTCGATTTGCACCACATGTGGCAGGGAATGACGAGGCAGTAGCCGATCAGTTCAACAATGGGTTGAATCCAGATGTCTTTACTTTGGTGAACAACGGGAGACCCAATACTTTTTCAGAGGCACTGAACCGAGCGAAGGGAGCAGAGGCTGGCTTGATCAGGCAGCGAGGGGCTTCCTACAGTGTTCAGGGGCAGAGACAGCCACAGCTTACCGTACAGTTTCCACCACCTCCTCCTCGATTTGATAGTGGATCTGGTAGTAGTGGCAAGAAGGAATTTCTGAAGGCTAAGGGCAAGCAGTTTAAGAAATCCGGGAGTAGTTCATCGAGCTCAAGTGGATCTCGACAGAGTGGTCATGGTTCAGATTATAGTGGCGCGTATTGTAGTTCGTGCGGAGGGCGACATGCTACAGAGCAGTGTCAAGGAGTTATGGGACGCTGCAACATCTGTAGGCAACCGGGACATTTTGCCAGAGTTTGTCCCCAGAGAGGTGCACAACGATTCCAGAGTACAGGGTCATCAGCACCAGTGCCACAGATGGAGAGACATGCATCCTCTGTACACTCTTTCCAGCCACCATCTGCACAGACCCAGCAGAGACCAGGAGGTAGTCAGACAGTGAGTCAACCTCCCAGACAGCAGGCTAGTGTGTTTGCGCTGACAGAGGAGCAGGCGCAGGAGGCACCCGATGATGTCATTGCAGGTAACTGTTTCCTTTGCGGTTATCCTGCATATGTGTTGATAGACACAGGTGCATCCCATACATTCATCTCTGAACGTTTTGCATTATTGCATTCTTTGCCTGTCAAGTCGATGTCTACTGTAGTGTCTATCACATCTCCGTTGGGAAGTGGTTTGATATCTGTGACTACAGTTAGACATTGTATGCTTCAGTTTCAGGGGCATGAGATTGATCTAGATTGTATAATATATGGTTTAGCTGATTTTGATTGTATAGTTGGTATAGACATGTTGACCAAGTACAGGGCCACTGTAGATTGTTTCCACAAGATTGTCAGATTCAGACCCGAAATGACAGATGAGTGGAAATTCTACGGAAAGGGTTCCAGATCTCGGATTCCCTTAGTATCTGCTCTGACTATGAGTAGATTGCTTCAGAGAGGAGCAGAGGGATTTCTCGTATATTCAGTAGATCTACTGAAGTCGAGCCCAACATTGACAGATCTGTCAGTAGTTTGCGAGTTTGCAGATGTTTTCCCTGATGAGATTCCGGAGTTGCCTCCAGTTCGAGAGGTGGATTTTAGCATAGAGCTTGTGCCAGGCAGTGTTCCTATTTCGAGAGCTCCGTATAGGATGGCGCCTATCGAACTGAAAGAATTGAAAGCACAGTTAGAAGACCTTCTGTCCAAGGGATACATTAGACCGAGTGTATCACCTTGGGGTGCTCCAGTGCTCTTTGTTAGAAAGAAAGATGGTTCGATGCGACTGTGTATTGATTACAGACAGTTGAACAAGGCAACAGTGAAGAACAAGTATCCTTTGCCGCGCATCGATGATTTATTTGATCAGCTTCAAGGATTTTCGGTTTACTCGAAGATTGATTTGAGATCAGGGTATCATCAGCTCAGAGTTAGAGACATTGATATACCGAAGACTGAATTCCAAAACAGGTATGGACACTACGAGTTTATTGTTATGCCTTTTGGTTTAACGAATGCACCAGCGGTATTTATGAGTTTGATGAACAGCATCTTTCAGAGATATTTAGATGATTTTGTGATTGTGTTCATTGATGATATTTTGGTATATTCGAAGAGTCTGACTGAGCATGCAGATCATCTGAGGATTGTATTGCAGACTTTGAGAAAAGATCAGTTATACGCCAAATTGTCCAAGTGCGAATTCTGGCTGAAACAGGTTGTCTTTTTGGGGCACATTATATCTAGAGATGGTATTGCGGTAGATCCAAGTAAAGTTGAGGCTGTGATCAGTTGGCCGAGACCGACTTCTGTGCCAGAAATACGCAGTTTTATGGGTCTAGCCGAGTATTATCGTCGTTTTATCCGAGATTTCTCCAGTATAGCGAAGCCTATCACCCAGTTGACACAGAAGAACATGCCATTTGTGTGGTCCGAAGATTGTGAAGCCAGTTTTGTAGAGTTGAAGAAGAGGCTGACTAGTGCGCCTGTCTTGACGATTCCTTCAGGTACAGGTGAGTTCGTTGTATACTGTGATGCATCTCACAGAGGGCTAGGGTGTGTTCATATGCAGCGAGAGCACGTGATAGCGTACGCCTCTAGACAGCTGAAGCCGCACGAGACCCGTTATCCGATTCATGATCTTGAATTGGCGGCGATTGTCTTTGCACTCAAGATCTGGCGCCATTATCTGTATGGCGAGAAATTTGAGATCTATTCCGATCATAAGAGCCTGAAGTACCTCTTTTCTCAGTCAGAGTTGAACATGAGACAGCGACGATGGATTGATCTGCTGAAAGATTTTGATTGCGAGATCAAGTACTATCCAGGGAAGTCGAATGCAGCGGCAGACGCCTTGAGTCAAAAGGTATGTGCTCTTTCCTTGTCGACAGTAGGTGTATCGAATTTAGTAGAGGATTGTTGCTTGTCTGGGTTGACATTTGATACAGAGAGTAGACCGTTGCGACTTGCTGCGATTCAGATTGAGCCAGATCTGATTTTGAGGGTCAAAGAGGCGCAGAGAACTGATCCGAGTGTTTAGAGATCGATTAATATGGTCAGAACTGGTCATATATCAGAGTATCAGGTTAGAGATTCTGTTCTGTATGTGAATAACCGTCTAGTATTGCCAGATGTTTCAGATCTGAGACGACAGATCATGTCAGAGGCACACGGTAGTCGGTTCAGCATTCATCTGGTGGCAGGAAGATGTACAATGATCTGAAGACACAATTCTTGTGGAAGCAGATGAAAACAGACATTGCAAAATTTGTGTCTAAGTGCCTGAATTGCCAGCAGGTGAAGGCAGAAAGAAAGAAGCCCAGAGGTTTACTTCAGAGTTTGTCTATTCCTGAATGGAAATGGGATCACATTTCCATGGATTTTGTGACGAAGTTGCCTCGATCTTCGCGGGGCTGTGACTCGATTTGGGTCATCATTGACAGACTGACCAAATCTTCCTGTTTCATCCCGTACAGAATGACATATCGACATGATCAGATGGCAGAGTTATATGTCAGAGAGGTCGTCAGATTGCACGGTGTGCCAAAGTCGATCGTATCAGATCGTGATCCACGATTTACTTCTCACTTTTGGCACAGTTTACAGCAGGCTTTGGGTACGACTTTACACCTGAGCACTGCTTATCATCCTCAGACGGACGGACAGTCAGAGCGGACTATCCAGACTTTAGAGAACATGTTGAGAGCTGTAGTACTAGATTTTGGTACTAGTTGGCAAGAATTCATTGCCGTTGTGTGAGTTTCCATACAACAACAGCTATCAGACTAGCATAGAGATGGCACCGTTCGAAGCTTTATACGGAAAGAAGTGCAGATCTCCGTTATACTGGGATAATATCTCTGAGGTACCAGAGTTGGGGCCTGATATGATTCGTGAGATGACCGAGAAAGTGAAGATCATTCAGAAGCGAATGAAGACGGCACAGGATAGGCAAGCGAAATACGCCAATGTCAGACGCAGACCGTTGGTATTTGAACAGGGAGACAGAGTATTTCTGAAGATTTCACCTTTCAGAGGCGTTGTCAGATTTGGCAAGCGTGGAAAGTTGTCTCCTAGATACGTCGGTCCGTATGAGATCCTTGAGAAGATTGGCGATCGAGCTTACAGGCTTGCTCTTCCTCCTTCATTATCTGGTATTCATGATGTTTTTCATGTATCGATGTTACGAAGATATATGCCAGATAGTTCTCATGTCATTCAGCCTGACGAAGCAGAGTTAGATCAGACTTTAAGCTATGTTGAACAGCCGATACAGATTCTGGATCGGAAGGAGAAACAGCTCAGAACCAAGACCATTCCGCTTGTGAAGGTTCAGTGGAGTCGTCATGGCATCGAGGAAGCAACTTGGGAAACAGAGTTTGAGATGAGACAAAGACATCCCGAGCTATTTATATGATGTGAGTCCCTATTTCAGTTTTAGTTATACTGCTTTTGTATATACTTGCATGATTAATTGTTTACGAGTTCGAGGACGAACTCCTGTCTAAGATGGGGAGAAATGTAAGGCTCAAGATTATTAATCTTTATTGAAGTACGACTTGGAGAATATGAGAATGCATGTCATAAGATGAAAGTATCAAATAGTTCATGAATTATGGAATTTTA
Source organism: Primulina eburnea (assembly GCF_022965805.1). Classification (NCBI taxonomy): domain Eukaryota; kingdom Viridiplantae; phylum Streptophyta; class Magnoliopsida; order Lamiales; family Gesneriaceae; genus Primulina; species Primulina eburnea. The sequence continues at coordinate 29,053,904 of NC_133103.1, read as the reverse complement.
ATTGAAGCATGGCCGAAGCCACACCGCCCCTGCGGTGATAGGAAACACCGCACCCGCGGTGTATGGACAGTAAGTTGGCAGATTTTATTCGTAACATCACCGCACCCGCGGTCTTGCAGAGACCGCACCCGCGGTCGATGAATCTCAGAAAATGAAAGGGCTGCCGAAAGTATAGCGCACCCGCGGTCGTGCGTGTCAAGAGAAAAATGATAACACTTGTTTTTGGTCATGCATATTGATGTGTTGTCTTCCTCTCCCCTTTCATTCAGATACAAGAACCGAGCTCCTCCTCCAAAGAATCCTTAAGTTTCAAGGTAGATTAGAACATTGGTTTTGAAAGATTTGTGCATCCGATTTTGAATCCGAGTAGAGATTATTGATCCTTGCATTATTGGCTACAAAAGGAAGTAAGTTTCTTGCAGTTTCAGCATGTTTCGAAATATACATGTTGGGGAAATGCTGATATGATTATGATTATGTGTTCTTATGCTCATGGTGAGAATAGAATTGCTACCGGATCGATTTTCAGACACCGTATGATGCTGTTTCGATTTTCCAACATATTTATTGAGTTGAGATGGGATAATTTCAGTATGATACTGTGTTTTTATGAGATTATGAATTGTTGATATTGAGCTTAGTGTTGTTGAGTTATCGGTATTGAAGAAGTACGTCATTATGCCGTCGGTTTATACCGAGACTGATTTTTGAATTGTACAGGATCTGTTTGAGTTGTGTTTTGATATAGCACATTTATACATTGTCATTTCAGATTTGTATTGGCCATTTGAGTTCGAGATTTCGACTACGATACCGACTATTCGACAAGAAAGGTATAATTCATGTGGTCACGGGATTGCACAACTCGATTCAGATTTGATACGAGTTTTCCTAAATCACATACTAGATTGTTATTACATTTAATTATGTAATTTCTTGTTTATTGATTTATATTCAAGTCCTGAGATAGGAGATATTGGAAGATCGGCCAAAACTAGACGTTTCGGTGTATCGACGCATAGTAGTAGATTTTCTCTATGTGTAGACCCTCGATACAGAGTTGACCGAAGTCTAGGAATAAGACGTACCGTCACCCCGAGTGGTTGGGTAGGTGACAGACCGTCTTATTCACACCGGGATCCCTAGATTAGAAATGAATCGAGTCAAGAACTAAATGTTGAATACAGATTTGTATTCATTTACATGTTTAGATTTTAATTCATGATAATTGATATGTGCTATGCTTTCATACTTGATTTAGTTACATTGCATGAATCCATGTTTTATACTGGGATTTGTTCTCATCGGAGTTATCCGGCTGTTGTCGTGTCTGTATGTGTGCATGGCAACAGGTGGGGCAGGATCTAGGTCTCGAGCTAGATGAGAGATTGATGATAGCGTGGAGATCTCGGGCGTTGAAGATTTCTAGTGTTTTCGTACTAGACTTGTACTACTTACGTTTGTAGTTGGTATTTGAATATTAGTGTATGTTTGTACTAAACAGATTTGTATGTACACTATGTCGTTTAATTATGATAGAGACAGATTATGTTTTAATCATACATTTGAATTAATATTAAAAGCAAAATTTTGACCCACATTTTCGAGCAAAGATCCAATAAATCCCAAAAGAATTGAGTTAGAGCCCGGGTCCCCACAGTTAGCTTTAGTAAAATTTAAGACAAAGGTTATTACACTAATGGGCCCTAATAAAAAATTTAAAAGGGTTTTGAGACCATTCAGCAATAAAACCAACCCAATAAGCCCAAAAACATTCCCAAAAAATATTTCGTTTTTGACAATATTGCCCGAGCCCTCAAAAAGTCCTCCGAATTGATAAAATATGCGTACCGATTAAAAATACGACCCGGCGAGTAAAAATACCCACCAAAGCCTATTTTCGAAAAACACCCTTAAAGCACCCCATATTAATTAATTAATTAAAATTAATCATGTAATAAAAATATTTTTCCTGATAAATCCCCAGTCTCCATTCCTCATTCGAGCGCGAAATGTATCTAGAAACCCTAATGCGTGAACTTTTAAAATATCGTGAAATTAATCCTAGCCATGCAATAATTATGCATTAAAGGCATAAAAATAAATAAACTCATAATTTAAATGAAACCCTAGATTGCATGCATTCAGGTTACATACATTTAAATTTCATGGACCTTACAACTACCCCCAGCCCCCTTCTTAAAATAAAATTTCGTTCTCGAAATTTAAAACATACCGAGTAACTCTGGGTATAGACTCTTCATCTCAGCCCCAGTCTCCCAAGTATCCTCCTCATCGAAATGATTCAGCCACTTGAATTCGACCACGTGGATCACCTTGTTCGGGAGTCTCCTCTCCTGTTTGTCCAGTATCTGTGTAGGCCTCTCCTCAAAAGACAGGTGAGGTGCTAGCTGAAGTGGCTCATAGTTCAGTACATGCGAAGAATTCGACAAGTACTTCTGCAGCATAGAGACGTGGAACACATTATGAACTCCTGCCAAATTCGGCGGCAATGAAACTCTGTATGCGATTGTCCTAACTTTCTCTAGGATCTCGAATGGTACGATGAATCTAGGGCTAAGCTTGCCCTTCTTCCATAATCTCATCACACCTTTCATCAGTGCGACTTTCACAAAAACGTGATCCCCTACTGCAAACTCGAGATCTCTGCGTCTTTGATCTGCATAACTGTTGGAACATTTCATGTTCACAATCTTGATTTTGATGCTAACAAAACTTGTTTATTTGTTTCTAATGAGTTTACCTAAGCGCGCAGAAATAGAAGCTGATCAGGCTTCGAACTGATCAGTTACCAAGCTTAAACTGGAGACGCAAACTGAAGTGCCAACTGATTGATCGAACTGAACCAGTTCAACTGAAGTATCAATAGCAGTTCAAATAATTGTCCAGTTGATAAGTGGTTAAGTAGAATACCGTCAAAAGCCCGACCAGCTGATGAAGTGTTCAACTGATGAAGAGCCCAGCTGACCGGTTTAACTGAAAGAGTGAAATCAGTTCAACTGACAAGTCAACTGATTTCACCAGCCCAACTGAAGATCAGTTCAGATTACCAATTCAGAGCATTAGTCAGAACCAATCAGTTGCAGGTCAAGACATGCTTCGTATTCTAGTGGATTCCAGCTACGCACAAAGGTACAAAAGCTATTGTATGATCAAGGTACAATAAGAGACGTTGCATGATCGAGCAAAACTTGCACTTGCACTGTGGAATCCTTAATAAAATATGGTTTTGTATGCTCAAAAATTAATCGCAAGTGCACGATGTCAATTAATAGTATAATGTACGTAAGTACGAGTATCGTTCCACTGAAGACTGTATTTAACAATTATTATTTTCAGTTATTAAATCTTTAGTAACGAAAGTTGATTGGTTGATTATTACTACTATACTTAATTAAATATGAAAATAAAATGAGTTAAAAATTAGATAATGAAATATAATATCTAAAATAATTGATTAAAATTCAATGAAAAATAAATTTGTTGGAAATATCGGTTCACCTACCCCTTGTTAATTAATTAATTTGTTCGATAATAATTGTATGCCTCCGACAGGATTCCTATTCAATTGAACACACTCTCTCGAGCTATGCCAAACTAATTCTACTCAATGAAGTAATTAATTGTCTTTAATTATTTATCAAGAGTGAATTGCATGTCGATTTATGAAATCCCCTAGTTTTCGACCCTCAGGATTATGACTATCGGCGCGTATCCAATTTCATATGTCTATGTAAATTATAGATCCACGGATTATACTACTCGTTCTTATCACAAGTTATTCTCTCGAACTCACTCGCAATATAAAATCGTTATTAAAGTTAGCTACACTTTAACAACACGATAACACAGTGGTATAATCAAGAATAACGCAACAATCGAAATATAAATTAATTCAAATCAACGTTCGGGGTAGGATCCCCTTAAATCCCACAAATAATAAAAGTTTAGCTACTCGAGTTCATATTAAAACTAAACAAAACAAAGTTTAAAGAATAGAAACTAGATCAGAAATACTAGGCATGACGAAAATCGCAAAGACGACGCCCGAAAATCTTCAACTTCTGGTGCAAAAATTCTCCAAAGCTTGTGGCGGCTCTGAAATTATGTCTGAATGTACTTTTTTTCGATCAAAAATCATCCCCATATCCTCTCCTCCTCCCAACTAAGGTAAGGAATCGGCAAATATATTTTTCCAAAAATAGGTGGCGCTCGGGCGGTAGAATATTACCGCTCGAGCGCCACATCTTCTGTAATCTTACTTGGGATGTGCGGCAGTCGCGCTCGGGCGGTAGAAAATTACCGCCCGAGCGTCGAGTCTTCGGTAAGTTGGCTCTTCGGAAGATAAATCCTGCGCCCGGGCGGTAGAAAATTACCACCCGACCGCCACATGTTCTGGACATCACCTTTGGCATTCAACTCTCGCGCCCGGACGGTAGTTTTCTACCGCTCGGGCGCCACCTTTTCTGCTCGTTTTCTTCTCCGATTGCATCCTTCGCTCCAATTTCGGTTCTCCGGTCGTTTTACCGAGAAATTTGTCACGCACAAGTAAGAAACGATCAAATGCATATGCTTACTCTAAAACGAACAAAAATGTAAATGAAATGGACGCATGCACAATGCAAACACACGCAAACTAATGTATTAGAACACGTAAAAACTACGTCTATCAACCCCCTCAAACTAACCTTTTGCTTGCCCTCAAGTAAAATAGGTTGCAGACAACAACTCAATATGCAACAAACACAAAGTGAAGAGTATTAAAATAACTAAACTGATGGTGAAGTAGCGAACTGGCATCTCCTACCTCAGAGGGTTTTTGAACCACATCCACTTAGTCAAATCACAACATACATTACTACCCCTTTTCAGAACATCGTAACACAATTGTATTTTTCCAAAAGGTGTGTTTGTGTGTGCTGTGGATCTTTCTAGCTTGTGTTTCAGACAGTTTTATTCGCAAATCATGCGGGTTGTAGAATCAACCAGTCAACGCAAGTTTCTCTTTTTTGAGTCCTGTTTCTATTTGGGACCAACCAGTAAACTCATAGGTAGAGTTTCATAGTTGAACAACAAAATGTAGGGAGTCAATAGCCAACGTGCTCAAGTGGTTTAGAAAATGGGGAGTACGTAGATCATTTTCACTATGCACTTGTCAGAAATTTTCTCTGACATTCCTCAATGCCTTACATCTCCATCTTTTTAGCCTTGGGATAGGATTTCATCCCTTTTTGGCTCCCTCTCACCTTACATACCCTTTATTATTTCAATTTTTTTTTTGGTGCATAGTTTTCTCATGCGTACTCCCTAGGCTTTGGATATAGGGTATTTTATTTATCTGGCCTAAGGATGGATTTTTAGGTCCTATGCACGATTGGATGAAGGATATTTGAGGAATACGTTTGATTTTCTACTTGAGTTTATGCTATTGGTTAGTCACTCATTTTAACAGGTATTCATTCAAGTTCCACTCGCATCTAATGTTTCTCCAGTTCCCCTCACAGATTATTTTGACCTTAACTATCATCGACACCACTATTAAAATCCACTATGTGTGCATAAACAAAATTCGATACATCGGGGGATTCATAACGAGTGATAAGACTAAGCAACATGCAGTTCATTTAGCCCAAAATCATCATTGGCTATCAATTAACTAATTTCACAATCAACTGACACTCATGCAAGACAAATACGAAAGATAACAAATACGAAAAACGACCCCCTCATACTGAAGGTGTGCAATGTCCCCATTGCACAAAAAACGAAGAGCACAAATTCAAACATGAATGCAAACACAACAACAAATGCAAAATAAATGACCGAACGAACAATAATCCGAAAACAAAAATAATGCAGCAGACAAAAGAAAACAAAGGAAAGGGGAAACAGTAAACTCCCCTGATCAAAGGTCATCCTCATCGTGTTCCGGTGGTGGCACTCCGGTGGAATCCCCTTGCGGGAAGGTAGTCATACTGAAGCTGGTAGGGAGGAATAAATGGCGAAAGTGGTGGTATGACCCCTGGATCTACGCCCCCGTGGAGGAGCATAGTGCGCATCATGGATTCGAGGTGGGCAAGATGGGTCGCGACATTGGCATTGACCTGCTCCTGATGAGCCATGAAGGCAAGGCTCTCGTCGCTGTGGGCGACGGGGGACGGCGGCACTTGATCCACCTGCGTCCTCCTCCTGAGTGGGGAAGTCGACGTGTCGTTTGCCATCTTCCGCTTTAGATCATCTACACAAATAGCCTTCATCGGCTGCGACCACTCCTCATCCTCACGGAAGACAACTCCTGCCCTCGTACACAATTCAGAGATGATGGTGGGGAAAAATAGACCAACATGACTATTGTGGGCACTCAACATGATCTAAGAATTTATCAGCTTGCCTACATTTATGTTTTATCTAGCAGTCAAAGCATACAGGAGCACCGCCCACTCTTTTTGCACCTCGCTCTTATGCGAAACCAGCATCATCCGTCGGGCCACAAATAGATACCAAAGGGCAATTTCTGCTTTCAAATACTTCTCGTCGAAGCAGCTCGGCGGTCTGCCCAATGGTTTCCACGTTGCGCCCGGGTGGCATAGCTCTGCGAGGATTGTATCATAATCAGGGTCGGCGCCCAATGCCTCTAATTGAGAGTCATCCACTTTCGTCGTTTCTAATAGTGCGTTGATCGTAACAGAGTCACACGGAACTAGTCGACCCCTAACAAAGACCCTACCATCTTTCCCTTCTGTCGCATTCGCATAGAATTCTCTAACAACTGAAACTACCGCCGCCTTGGGTTGAGTCCCAAATTGTTCCCATCCACGCCGGTCCAAATCCACAAGAGGCCCCAGATATCTGTCCTCAAATTGTCTACGAAATCCCCTCTCGGCTATAGGGTTTCTATGAATCTTAGCATGATCGTATCTAGCCCGAGCCGCCTCACTCACAAACCGATGTCTATCAAAGGATGAAAATGAAGAGGAGGAACTGGGATTACCTCTTTGTTTCTTGGGAGCCATGGTAGTGGTGACGGAGATGGTGGGTGACGGAGAGGGTTGTTCTTGCTTCCTAAGGAGGGTTTTGCCTTGTTGCTGGGAAATGGAGTTGAGATTTAGTGCCTGCACAAGAAAATCGAAAGGGGGGGGGGGGTTAGAGTTAGGGATTTGGGAGAAATTTTCGCAGAATAAAAAGGGGAAAGAGATTTCGCGTCTTTATCTGCAGACGCGCTCGAGCGGTAGAAAAATACCGCTCGTGTAGAGCCCAAATTCGTACACGTAAAACCCATGCATTCTTTATTTGTTAAATCGGTTATATAATTTAAAATGATTTTCTTATCCATGCATAATTTATTTAAATGTATTATTTTAAATTAGTCATGTCTATTGTGATGCACGTTAAAATGTCTTTCGAGTTTCATGTTTCAGGCGATCATTCGAGGCGGGATTGAGGAAAAGATCGGCGACGATTTTGACAATTTAAAATGTGGTATTTTATTTTTAAGTTGAGTTTGGGGCGTTTTAAATTAATTTATTAAGTTTCAGCATTTTAAGCCTAAATCATTTAGTTAGTAATTTTAAGAGTTTAAAACTTTTAAAATTAGCATTTTGGGTGTGTTACTTTAATTGAGGAGTTTATTTTATGAGGAGTTTTAAGTTTCGAAAATGATTATTTTATTGAAAATTATTTGGAGTTAAAGTAAGGGGATTAGTATTATTTTTATACCTAATAATTTAATTAAACCACTCTTTAATCCTAAATTGATTGATTAAGCAAAAATCTATTTCCTTAAGTACTAAACTTACGCACACACACCTTTTTCACACATTAATTATCGGCCACACACACACACAAACAATTCATTCTAGCTTTTATTTTTTTAGAAGCAAAAACCTAGGGTTCTTCCTACTCTAGTGCAGCCGCCCCTCCTCTGATATTATTCCAGCAATTTTCGTGTGAATTCTTCAAGGATTTTAGTGCCACGGTCGTCCCGGATCAACATTGCTTCCATCTCCGCTTCGGTATCGCCGGTTCGGTAACGTTTAAGATTCAAAAGGCATGTATAATCTCTCCTTTGCTGCGTCGATCATGTCATATTATGCGTTACGTTGTTTTTATGCGTAAAAATTCATGTATGATGTTCGTAGTTTGAGCGGTTAATTGATTGGATCGACTTTGTAGGAAAATTTTTAGATCTAAATCCCGTTTTTAATGTTCTTGTTAAAACTGCGAATTTTCGGTCGAGATTTTTTGAAAACTTTCAACACGAAAAATGGAGAACTTTTTGACACCTTCTATTTGATATAAAATTCGAGTTATTTGGATAAAAATTGAGTGAGTTATAGTGTTTTTTGTGGGACTGCTCAAACTGCGTTTTCAGTAAATTATGATATTGATGCGTTCTTGAAGTTTATTTGTTGCAGGCTTCGTTGGGGATCGATGGGTGATCGTTGCTGCGTCTAAGTATGTTTAGTGTGGCGTTGGAATGATTTTTGGGTTGTCGTTTCGTGTTGGTAGGTACTTCTATGCATTAAAAGTTCTATGATGGGTTTGTTCGTCAATTGTCGTGTTCACGGTTTGTTGCATCGTTTGGGATGCGTAGTCGTATTGGAGTATTTTTAAAGGTTTGATTCAGTGCTATAGTGTCCTAGGAGGTGTCCTGGGGTGTTGATTCTTAGTCCATTTGGGTTGGTTGGAAGAAAGAAAGGTCATGTTAAGTTTTTCACGCAGGTTTCGTCATACAGTGGCAAACCGGACCCCTACACGGACCCTGACACGGGGTCCGTGCCTTTGTTTCCTCCTTAGTGCCAAGAAACCGAGAGTACACGGACCTTGACACGGACCTGGACCCGGGGTCCGTGCCCTTCCTTTTCTTCACGACACATTTTACAGTATGTATACGGACCTGTACACGGATCCAGGCATGGGGTCCGTGCCTTCCCTTTTTCCTTCGCACACATTACCGAACCTACCCGGACCCGTACACGGACCAAGGCACGGGGTCCGTGTACTACTTATTTTGGTAAAAATATTGATGTATGCTTTGAGGTTTGATGTCTTGGTTTAGTGCACTGATTTACATGGTCGAGTCATGGGAATTTTAGCATGTCCTAAGTAAGCGATTGAGCTTAGGCATAGGCATGATGATTGCGTCTAAGTCACGCAATTTAAACTTTTGAGCTCATGTTAGCATGTTGCAGCAACGGCCCCAAACGAGATCCAACGAATTCCTCAACGCCAATTAAGTATTATGACGTGCAAAAGAAAACATTTTAAAGTTTTGAGGTATGCTAATTGCTTTGTGACCAAATGTATGAATGGGTTTGGAAGTCGGTGAACGTGGCCGAGGACCTCTCCGCCCTGTTAAACTTATGAACGGGTTCAGATCGGGATTGTAAAGCGTTAAACTTATGTACAGGGACCAATCCACCCGTTAAACTTATGAACGGTGATCTTATATATGCGGCAGTGGATACGTCCCTGTCAGCCCAGTACTGTGGTGTGTCTGATCAGGCCTTATTATGTTATGGGTCACTTACTTTGAAACATGCCTCTACGCAAAATTATGCTTTATACGCTCAAGTTTATGTTACGAGAATGTTTAAGAAAAGGTCATGTTGATGGCACGTCTAAGTTAAGCTCACGATGTTCAAGTTTCAAGCATGTTAAATTCAAGTTCAAGTATGTATGTTCTATTTTTAAAGTTGCATGCGGTTTTATTATGTAGTACTCGCTATTTTCCAGTTTATACGTGTTGGGTCTTTTGACTCACTAGACTTGATCGATGCAGGTGAGTACGTTGATGAGGAGACAGGAGGTGGCGACCAAGGGACAGGCTTGGACTGAGCGGGAGGCTAACCCGAGGACCGCAATGTTTATGTTTTTATGCAAATGTTAATTTACTCTGATTTCATGTTTTGAGGGAAACACTTTGAGCAAACCTTTTGTGAGCAAATTTTATTGAAGTTATTTTGAGCAACCATGTCTTATGGGGGACTTGGTTGAGATATTTTATGGCAAACTTTGAAGGTTATGTTATGTTTAAGAAAATTTTAAATTTTTTCGCAAATTTTGAACGATAAAAGTACGGTACGCTACAGCTCGAGCGCCGAGTTCTCGGGAAAATTTTTTTTTTGGGGCAAGCGTTTGGGCTCGAGAGGTAAATAATTACCGCCCAAGCGCCGAGCTCTCTGGAAATTTTTGTTTGAATTAAGTTGTGGCGCTTGAGCGGTAAATAATTACCGCCCGAGCGCCGAGCTCTCTGGAAATTTTCGTTTTTTCTTTAAATAAAAACAAAACAACAGTAAAAGAAAATAAAACATACTGACAAGAAAGAAAATTAAATTAAATACAAGATAAGGGAAAGAAAAGTAGTTCTCAATTTACAGTCGAGAGCTAAACTGTCGGCCGGTCTCAGTTTGAATTGTCTTGGAACCGGGTGATTCTAAGTTGCGGCTCAATTATGCCACCCATGTATTGCTTCAGTCGCTGGGCATTGACCGTGAATGTCCCATCCTTCCCATCGTGCAGTTCCACGGCTCCAGACAGGTATACTTTAGAAATCACGAATGTCCCAGACCATCGTGACTTCAATTTTCCAGGAAACAGTCGCAACCGGGAGTTGTAGAGTAGAACATTGTCACCTTCCTTGAATTCCCTCTCGATGATCCGCTTGTCATGGGCCTTCTTCGTCTTCTCCTTGTATGACAGTGCAAGATCATATGCCAGGTTCCGGAATTCCTCTAACTGATCCAGTTGCAGCAGACGTCGTTCACCTGCATCGGTAAAATTAAAGTTCAATGCTTTTGTGGCCCAGTATGCTCGATGCTCCAACTCTGCAGGTAAATGACATGCTTTACCAAACAAAAACCTATAAGGTGTAGTGCCTATAGGTGTTTTTAAAAGCAGTCCTATATACCCAAAGCGCATCATCTAATCTCACTGACCAGTCTTTCCGACTGACACCTACAACATTCTCCGAAATCCGCTCTATCTCTCGGTTCACACTTCCAATTGACCACTCGTTTGGGGGTGATATGGGGTAGAGATCTTGTGTGTGACACCGTATTTGCTCAATATTTTTTCAAATAGTTTATTGCAAAAATAGGTGCCACCATCACTAATGATTGCTCTTGGTGTCCAAACCTGTTAAAAATATTTTTCTTTAAAAATTTCAGGACAACTTGAGCATCATTAGTGGCATACGCTTCTGCCTCTACCCACTTAGACACATAATCAACCGCAACCAAGATATATTTTTCGTGAATGAACTGGGAAACGGTCCCATGAAATCTATCCCCCATACATCAAAAACCTCACACTCAAGAATATTGTTTAATGGCATTTCATGACGGTTAGAGATGTTACCTAACCGCTGGCATTTATCACAGGTTAAGACATAAGCAAGAGCATATTTAAAGAGGGTTGGCCAATAAAAGCCACATTCAAGTACCTTAGATGTCGTCCTTGTTGGTCCAAAATGACCACCTACCTCACGGTCATGGCAATGGTTGAGGATTTGCCCAAACTCCTCCTCTGCAACACACCTTCTTATCATGGAATCTGAACAAATTTTAAACAAAAATGGTTCCTCCCAAAAATAGTATTTCACGTCAGAGAAGAATTTCTTTCGTTGGTGAAACGATAGATTTGGTGGTGGTGTGCCTGTGACAAGAAAATTAGCGAAATTTGCATACCAAGGGCAGTGTCTCACCTCAAATAGCTGCTCATCAGGAAACCAATCATTTATAGTTTGATCTACACAATCATCATTAATCAGCTCTAACCTAGACAAGTGATCCGCTACCACATTCTAGACACCTTTCTTATCTTTTATTTCTAAATCAAATTCTTGCAATAATAAAATCCACCGAAGTAAGCGTGGCTTTGTATCTTTTTTAGCAAGTAAATATTTCAATGCCGAGCGATCTGTGTAAATAATTACTTTGGACAAAACAAGGTATGAATGAAATTTTTCAAGCGCAAATACTATTGTAAGTAATTCCTTTTCAGTTGTTGCATAATTCAATTGAGCCTCGTCAATGGTCTTATTTGCGTAGTAAATTGTATGAAATACCTTGTTTTGACGCTGGCCAAGCACAGCCCCCACCGCCGTAACACTGGCATCGCACATGATCTCGAAGGGCAGATCCCAATCCGGTGACACCAAGACAGGAGCCATTACCAAGCGCCACTTCAAATCCTCGTACGCCTGTAAACAGTCAGCATTGAAATCAAAAGGCACATCTTTCATGAGTAAGGAAGATAGAGGTTTGGCAATTTTTGAAAAGTCTTTGATAAACCGCCTATAAAAACCGGCGTGGCCTAGAAAACTTCTAAATCCCTTCACTGAGGCTGGTGGCGGTAGGTTCTTTATGACTTCAATTTTAGCTTTGTCCACCTCAATTCCTTGTTCCGAAACCTTGTGACCTAAAACAATTCCCTCTTGTACCATGAAATGACACTTTTCCCAATTAAGCACCAGGTTCGTCTCCTCGCACCTTCTCAACACGGATCTCAAATTCTGCAAACACTCATCAAACGTTGCACCAAAGATAGAAAAGTCATCCATATATATTTCAAGAAAGGTTTCAATCATGTCATGGAATATAGCAGTCATGCAGCGCTGAATTGTAGCAGGTGCATTACAAAGACCAAAAGGCATATGGCGAAAGGCAAAGTTCCATAAAGACAAGTGAAAGTAGTTTTCTCTTGGTCCTCTGGTTCAACAGTGATTTGATTATACCCCGAATACCCATCTAGAAAACAATAAAATTCATGCGCCGCTAATCTCTCCAACATTTGATCAATAAAGAGAAGGGGAAAATGGTCCTTACGGGTGGCATCATTCAACTTCCTATAGTCAATACACACTCTCCGCCCCGTAACAGTTCTTGTGGTAATAAGTTCATTCTTTTCATTAGTGATCACCGTAATACCACCTTTCTTTGGCACGCATTGAACAGGACTTGCCCAAGCACTATCTGAAATAGGATAGATAACACCTGAATCGAGAAGCTTAATAGTTTCAGCCTTCACTACTTCTTGCATCTTTTGTTTAGTCGTCTTTGAGGTTGCACGAGAGGTGAGTACTTTTCTTCCATCAAGATTTTATGCTTGCATATCGATGGACTGATTCCCTTGATGTCTGCCACCTTCCAGGCGAATGCCATTTTGTGCTCTTTGAGAACTTCCAACAATTATTCCTCCATAGCATCTGTCAAAGCAGCAGAAATAATGACAGACAAAGTGTTATTTGAACCTACTTATACGTACTTTAAGTGCGGAGGTAAGGGTTTGAGTTCAGGCGTCGGTGGTTCCTCGATGCTTGACTTTGGAGGGATCAAATCTCTGCACTCTCCTAGATCTTCTAGTCTCAGCCTCATTGGCCTTCTTCATGGATGGTTGGATTTAAAGTGTGAGGACCCGGGCTCTAACTCAATTCTCTTTGGGATTAATTGGATCTTTGCTCGAAAATGTGGGTCATAAAAAAAAAAATTTCTTTTAATAACATAAACAAATGTATATAAATCATACGCAAGATCTATCTCAAATTTATTTCATTAAGAACACATACATGTCTTGTTCCAACGTTATCATACCAACTAGTGTTTTTAGTACAACTACATGTCACATATACAATCACTAGTAATCTTCTACGCCCGTGATCACCACGCTATATCGATCTCTCATCTTCGTCAAGTTCTTCTAGACCCTGGTCCTGTTCTCCCTGTTGTTCTGCATACATACAGACACAACAACAGCCAGAAACTCCGGTGAGAATAAATCTTAGTATAAAACATGTATACATGCATTTCATGCAATTTCATAATAAATCATAACACATGTTTCAGTAATTATGACACATTAGTGAATACAGATAAAACAATTCGACTCTTACTCTTTAACTCGACTCGTATCTAAATCTAGGGATCCCGGTGTGAATAAGACGTAACAAGTCTCCCACCTACCCTCCCAATCGTGGCGGCGGTACGTCTTATTCCTAGACTTCGGCCCTGTCTGTATCGAATATCTACAATCGGAGTCAATCTTCTCCTATGCCTCGATACCACCGAACGTCTAGAACTTGGCATATCTGCCAATGACTCTCCTATCTCAATGCTTGTATATAAATCAATGTCAAGTACAAACATAGCAAAGTATAGAGATCTAGTAAGTGATTTTGGGAAACTCGAATCAAATCTAATTCGAGTTGTATCTTCCCGAATAAACATGAATTATACCTTCTTTTCGTTGGAATAAGTCGAAATCTCGAAGTCGGGATATCAAATCTGTCAATCCAAATCTGAAATGGCAATGTTGAGATGCACAATATCAATCCACAACTCAAACCAATACATGTTCATTACAATGTTCTGTCTCGGTGTATTTTGACGGCATAACGACGTAATTTCTCGATACCGGTCAACTCAAACGACAATAATCAAATCTCAACAAATCATAATCCTCAAGACTACCATGTACTATGCTGAAATCTGCATCATCTCAACTTAATACATGCTGGAAAATCATAACAATCACGTACGGTAATATTTCTTCAATTCATTTTCGAATCTAGCTTCCTAATAATCATAAGAACACATAATCTCAATCATATCAAAATTTCCCCCAACCTTTCAACTTCAAAACATACTGAAATGTAAAGATACTTACATCCTTTTCAAGATTGTGATGAAAGGAGCAATAATCTATACTCGGATTAAAATTCGGTTGGTTGGATTCTTCATAATCAACAATCCAAACTTGAAGAAATTTGAGGATTCCTGAAGCTTTTCTCTCTTGTCTCTCGGTAATCCAAGGCTAGAAATGAAGACTCAGCACTTACATTGCATGGCCAGGACACATGTTTCATTTTCCATTCTGCACGTCACACCGCGGGTGCGCTCATTCCTAGACCGCGGGTGCGCTAAGCTCACGGCCTCCCATCCAAAATTCTATAATCGACGACCGCAGGTGCGCTCAGTCATGTACCGCGGGTGCACTGATCCTACTGTAGCAGCACCACGGGTGCGTTCTGTTTCACACCGCGGGTGCGCTGAGCCTACTGTAACTCTTCCAAAAATTCAGAAGAAACGACCGCGGGTGCGCTATCTTTTCTACTGCGGGTGCGGTCTGGTCTCTGTTCATTTACCGCAGGTGCGGTGGCTCTTCTGGTGTGGGTTCTCTGTCCTTTCTTCTCCAAGAATACACTTTGCAACTAAACTCAATGGCAACGTCGCTTCTCCATGTCTGTTCTTTCATTCCATTATTCACAGTACATAATAACTCAAAATATCAAACTAAATTCTTGGGCATTACATTTCTCCCCCTCTTAGATATGAGTTCGTCCTCGAACTCGCAAGCAGTCAATTAAAACAAGTAAAAGAAACAATATAATCAAAAGTTGAATAAATACTCACATCATGGAAATAACTCTGGATATCTTTGTCTCATCTCTGATTCTGTCTCCCAAGTTGCTTCTTCAGTGCCATGACGACTCTATTGGACTTTCACTAGTGGAATGATTTTCGTTCTGAGCTGTTTTTCTTTCAAATCAAGAATCTGGATTGAATGTTCAATATAACTCAGAGTGTCGTCAAGCTCGGCTTCATCAGGCTGAATGACATGAGAAACATCAGGCATATATCTACGCAGCATCGATACATGAAAGACATCACGTATCCAAGATAGAGAAGGAGGAAGTGCAAGTCGATATGCACGATCACCAATCTTCTCAAGAATCTCGTACGGACCGATGTATCTAGGAGACAACTTCCCGCATTTGCCAAATTTGACAACGCCTCTGAAAAGAGAAATCTTCAAAAATACTCTGTCTCCCTGTTCAAATACTAACGGTCTACGTCTGATGTTCGCATTCTTGGCTTGTCTATCCTATGCCGTCTTCATTCTCTTCTGAATTATCTTCAACTTCTCAGTCATTTCACGAATCATCCCAATACAACGGAGATATGCACTTCTTGCCATATAATGCTTCAAACGGTGCCATCTCGATACTCGTCTAATAGCTGTTGTTGTACGAGAATTCACACAGAGGTAGTGAATCTTGCCAACTAGTACCAAAGTCTAACACTACAGCTCTCAGCATATCCTCTAAGGTCTGGATAGTCCGCTCTGACTGTCCGTCAGTCTAAGGATGATATGCAGTACTTAGGTGTAATGTCGTACCTAAATCCTGCTACAAATTGTGCCAAAAGTGTGAAGTGAATCGTGGATCATGATCTGATACGATCGAATTCAGCACACCATGCAATCTGACCACCTCTCTAACAGATATCTCTGCCATCTGATCATGTCGGTACGTCATTCCGTACGGAATAAAACATGCGGATTTGGTCAATCTGCCAATAACAACCCAAATCGCATCACAACCCCGGGATGATCGTGGTAACTTCGTAACGAAATCCATGGAAATGTGATCCCATTTCCATTCAGGAATAGATAAACTCTGAAGTAAACCTCCGGGTTTCTTTCTTTCGGCCTTCACCTGTTGGCGATTCAAGCACTTAGACACAAATGCTGCAATATCTGAATTCATCTGTTTCCACCAGAATTATATCTTCAGATCGTTGTACATCTTCCTGCCACCATGATGAATACTGAACCGACTATAGTGCGCTTCTGACAATATCTGTTGTTTCAAATCTGAAACATCTGGCACTACAAGACGGTTATTCACATACAAAACATGATCATGTACATGATACTCTGAATTATGCCCTGATCTGACCATCTCAACTGACTTCTGAATATTCTAAGCAGTTCTTTGTGCTTCTTTAATTCTCGAAATCAAATCTGGCTCAACTTGAATCGTAGCAAGTCGTAGTGGTCTACTATCTGTATCAAATGCTAATCCAGACAAACAGCAATCTTCAATCATATTCGAAACACCTATCGTCGATAAGGATAGGGAACATACCTTTCGACTCAAGGCGTCCGCTACTGCATTAGACTTTACTAGATAGTACTTGATCTCTCAATAGAAATCCTTCAATAAATCGATCCATCTACGATGTCTCATGTTCAACTCTGACAGAGAAAACAGATATTTCAGGCTTTTATGATCATAATAAATTCCAAACTTCTCGCCGTAGAGATAGTGTTGGAAACTTAATTCCGGTGTTTTGACAAAAAGACTTACCACCTGAACTCAGAAACTGAACTGATCATCAACTGAACACGTCATCTGCTCAACTGAAGTTCATTCTCGGCAACTGATTCATTACCAGCTGACCTCTCAGTTGTACACGTCATAAGTTGAAAGCGACAACAGACAAAATAGTACATATACCTGCAACTAGTAGTGGAACGCCGCATTCCAGAATGAACAGTATACGATTGTCAGAATATATCGACGTGGCAATCAACGGTTAAAATATTCAAATATTCTTTGATGTTACCGTTGAGAGGAAAGCCTATAAATAGTCGAAGGCAGCAACTGAAGAATCACCGACTTTCAGTTATCTCATTCTAATTGCTATTACGCTGCAAAAATATCTACTCACAATCAGGTATAAAAGCTCACGCTTATTAGTCTTATCAGTAGTATTCAAGACTATATTCTCGAGCTTAAATAACACTTTGAAATTGTTGATAGATTTTCTAAGTTGTGCTAAAGATCTGTTACGATCTATAAAAGTATTGTATGCTAAGAGTTTCAGTTTTGGCAAAGTGATAAGTCCAAACTGAAGTGGGTCAGTACAGTGTCGTGTATTTGATCAAAGTCTTTTAGTGGATATCCTATCTTCGTGATAGAAGGGGTGACGTAGGAGTTATTCAATTCTCCGAACATCCAGAAACAAATTGTGGTGTCATTACTTCAGTTATCATTTTCAGTTAGATAGTCTATCTTTCAGTCAGTTAGTTTTCCACAACTATTTTATTCAGTTTAACTGATTGTTATTGACCGAAGGGATATTCAGTTTCAGTTTGTAACAGAACTGAATTTATATTGTCGAAGAATATTTTAAATTCGAGGAGTGTTTATTCAACCCCCCATTCTAAACACTCTTTACTCGATTATCCGATTCTATAGAGTGGTATCAGAGCGAGTAATATCCTATCAAAGATTATCTACACTTAAATTGCTCACTATGTCTTCGTTCAAAAAGATTCCTATGTTCTCAAGAGAAGACTTTGACGATTGGAAGATCAGGATGCAGGCTCATCTTGCTGCACAGGATGATGAAATGTGGTACGTTATAACTGACGGACCCATGAAGATTTTGAAAGCAAATACAGCAGTTGCAATCACAGATGGGGCACCGCACAGAATTGAAAAGCCTAGAGATGAGTGGACTACTGAGGACAAGAGGAAAGCAAATGTAGATAATGTAGCAAAGGACATATTGTACAAAACACTGGACAAAGTAACGTTCAGTAAAATCAAGATGTGCAAGACAGCCAAAGAGATTTGGGAGAAGTTAATTCAGCTTTGCGAAGGCAACGAACAAACCAAAGAAAACAAACTTTCTGTTGCCGTGCAGAAGTTCGACAACATTAGAATGAAAGTTGGAGAAACGATGCATGAATATGATGAAAGAACCAGCTGCATCATCAACGAACTAAATGCACTTGGAAAGGTGTATTCAGACAAAGAAGCTGCATTGAAAATAATCAGAGGTCTTCCCAAGGAATGGGATGTGAAAACCATGGCAATGAGGGAGTCTAAATATCTGAACAAAGTTGAACTCCATGACCTATTCGCTGACTTGAAAGCATATGAGTTTGAACTGCAAACTCGAGAGGGAGAACCATCTACCCCAGCAGCTACTA
The DNA here is from genome assembly GCF_022965805.1 of Primulina eburnea. Taxonomy (NCBI): domain Eukaryota; kingdom Viridiplantae; phylum Streptophyta; class Magnoliopsida; order Lamiales; family Gesneriaceae; genus Primulina; species Primulina eburnea. The sequence goes on along the minus strand of NC_133103.1, from coordinate 29,035,100 downwards.
CTGCCTTAACTGCTGTAAGAACAGAACCAACTGGTTCAGTTGAGAAAGCTGCTGATCAACTAAGCAATGATGCCATGTCATTGTTCATTAAGAAGTTTGGAAGATTCATGAGGAAGAATCAAGGGAATTTTCAGAAGCAATATCAAAGAAACAACTCCAGAGATGAATCAAATGCATGCTACAACTGTGGAAAACCAGGTCATTATATTGCTGACTGTCCCAAACCTAAGAAGGACAGTCAAGTTTCAACTGAAATAAAGAAGAAAGTATATGAGCACAAGAGGAGATCTAAGGATGACAAGAAGCCTTACAGAAAGAAACATGAAGTACTCCTTGCTGAAGATAGCAAAGCCAAATGGGCAGACACTGACAGCGAGGAATCAGAACCAGAAACTTCATGCAGCTCTAGTGACGATGAAGAAGTAAAATGTCTGATGGCTGCTGATACAGAACTAGAGTCCAGCAGTCAATAGGTATTTGATTTTAGTTCAACTGATTTTACCAGAGAAGAACTTATTTCGACATTGCATGACATGGTTAATGAGTATCAAAAGCTTGCTTTATCGTTTCAAAAAGCCAGAGCGAAGCAAAATGATCCCAAAGACGATAAAACAAAAACTGATGAATCAGTTGATATGTTGAGTCTAAAAGGGAAATTTCTGAGCTCAGAAATGAAAGAAGCAGAGATCAATTAATGATTCAAAAGTTGTTGCTTGAAAATTCAAAGCACACTGAGCTTATTCATGCTTGGAACAAATCGTGTGATGCTTTAACTGACATACATAATTCTCAGAAATCAGTTACTGATAAAACTGGTTTAGGATTCTGTAGTAAAGATGATTCGTCTTCCAAAGGTACTCAGCCAAAACTGAATATAAACAAAGGGAAATACATTTACTTTGTAAAATCAGTTATGGTACAAGAACAAGCCGAGCCGAGTAAACTGATTGAACAGCCAACTCAAAGTATGAACAAAGGGAAAAGATGTGGAATTGGTTATAGCCCAAAAGTTGTGACTGACACTCGAAGTCAGCAACCAAAAATTTTCAGCAAAAATTACTTAAATGGGTATTCAAATTACTACAACAGTAAGCCAGTTCAGAAAAGATACTGGCTGAACAATCAGTTGAAAAAGGGCGAATCACATGTTGTATCTCCTGCACACCGTACATCAAGCACACACAAACAGAGAAAGACCATCTGGAATACATCAACTGGACGGTCAGTTAGATTGATCCAAGTCTGGATTCCTAAAGGACTAATCAACTTTGGACCCAAATAGAAAAAGGGTACCAGAATCTTATCTTTTGTGTGATTGCAGGTAACAGGTACAAGCTTTGAATCTATATGGCACTTGGATAGTGGATGTTCACGCCACATGACAGGAGATTCAAATTTATTGTCTCAACTGGTCAAATACACTGGACCAAACATCATTTTTGGAGATAATTCTAAAGGTAAAACTGTGGGTAAGGGTAAGTTTATCCATGGTAACTTCACCATTAATGATGTATTATTAGTTGAGAATCTTAAGTACAATTTGATCAGTATCAGTCAATTATGCGATAATGGATTCTCAGTTCAGTTTGACAAACATTCTTGTTCAGTCAAAAACTCAACTGAAGAGATCATCCTAACTAGCAAAATGTGTGGAAACACTTACAAAATCAGTTGGAATGATCAACCTTATGCACCAGTATGTTTTATTGCTTAAAAATCTTCTAAAAACTGGTTGTGGACATAAGAGATTAAACCACCTGAATTTCAAGTCTATTGCATATTTGAGTAACCACGATCTTGTTACTGGGCTGCCCAAAATGGATTTTATCAAAGACAAAATTTGCTCAGCATGTCAGTTGGGTAAACAAATCAAATCTTCTTTTAAGAACAAGGGTCGTAAATCTTCTTCCCGATGCTTAGAGCTGTTACATATGGATCTATTTGGTCCAATACCAGTCATGAGCTTAGGGGGAATGAAATACACCTTGGTGGTTGTAGATGATTTTTCAAGATTCACTTGGGTTATATTTCTCAAGTCCAAAGACCAAACTGCTGCTCAACTGATTAAGCTTTTCAAAAGATTATTAAATGAAAAATCAGTTGGAATTGATAGAATCAGATCTGATCGAGGAACTGAGTTTATCAATCAAATTCTTTCAAATTATTTAGAGAATGCCGGGATGAAGCATGAGCTCTCAGCAGCTAGAACTCCTCAGCAAAATGGTGTAGCTGAAAGGAGAAATCGGACCCTTAAAGAGGCTGCTAGAACAATGCTTGCTGATTCTGGTATCTCTCAAAGGTTTTGGGCAGAAGCAGTGAACACTACGTGTTACACTCAAAACAGATCAATGATTAATAAGAATCATATGAAAACACCTTATGAGATCTGGCATGGAAGAAAAAGTGTGGTTTCCTACTTCAAAATATTCGACTGCAGATGTTTTATACTTGTCAATGGTAAAACTCATTTAAAAGCCTTTGATGCTAAATCTGCAGAAGGAATATTTCTTGGTTATTCTTCAGTGAGTAAAGCGTATAGAGTCTTCAACAAAAATACCTTAAATGTTGAGGAATCTATTCATGTTGTTTTTTATGAAACTATACTAACTGATAAGCCAACTGATCAAGTTGAGCTAGCTGATAGATTTACAGATATAAGCTTGGACGATGATGATGAAGTAGATATCCATATCACTCAAAGCAATCTCCAAACACCTGAACCGGAGATATTGGATCAACCAGAAGAACCAGAAGCTATTCCAAATGATCAGTTGATAGAGCCACCGAATGACATTCAGTTACCAACTGAAACTGAAAATGTTCAGTTACCCACAGAAGCAGTTGCTGATTCAGAAGCAATAAATGCTGAACTCAGATGGAAGAAATCACATCCTCCAGAGTTGGTAATAGGTAAACCATCTGATCCAGTAAGAACAAGAAATCAGATGCTCAATCTATTTATTCATTCAGCTTTCGTATCACAACTAGAACCCAAGAAGACCTGATGAAGCTCTTGCTGATCCAAACTGGATAAATGGAATGCAAGAAGAGTTAAATCAGTTTATCCATAACAATGTCTGGAACTTAGTTCCAAGACCAATTTCGAAAACTGTTATAGGTACAAAATGGGTGTACAGGAACAAACTGAACGAAGATTTTTCAGTTGTGCGTAACAAAGCAAGGCTAGTAGCACAAGGCTATAGGCAGGAAGAAGGAATTGATTATGATGACACATATGCACCAGTTGCAAGACTGGAGGCAATCAGGATATTCCTCGCCTATGCTTCATTCAAAAACTTCAAAGTCTATCAAATGGATGTGAAGAGTGCATTTCTGAATGGCCAGTTGCAGGAAGAAGTATACGTTGAACAACCTCCAGGTTTTATCAATCATCACTTTCCTGATCATGTATATCATTTGAACAAAGCCTTATATGGTCTTAATCAAGCTCCAAGAGCTTGGTACGAAACTCTTTCCAAATTTCTAACTTATCACGATTTTTCTGTTGGATCAGTTGATAAGATCTTGTTCAAATTTTCCAAGAATGAACATATTTTACTCGTTCAAATTTATGTTGATGACATTATTTTTGGGTCAACTAACCCCAAATTATTCGAGAAGTTTGCTAAGTTAATGCGGGATAAATTCGAAATGAGCATGATGGGTGAACTGACATTCTTTCTTGGTTTACAAGTGAAGCAACTGGATTCAGGAACTTTTATCAGTCAAACTAAATACACTAAGGAATTGCTGAAGAAATTTGGTATGGAATCATGTTCAGCTGCAAGCACTTCCATGAGCTCATCAGTTAAATTAGACACTGATCAAGGGGGAATATCAGTTGAGACGACACTTTACAGAGGTTTAATAGGTTCATTATTGTACCTAACTGCTAGTCGTCCTGATATTGTATTTCCTGTATGCATGTGTGCCAGATTTCAAGCAAATCCTATGCAATCACATTTTACTGCTGCCAAGCGTATTTTGAAATATCTTAAGGGCACACAAAATGTGGGATTATGGTATTCTAAAGATTCATCTTTCAATTTAGTTGGATATTCAGATGCAGATTATGCAGGATGCAAGCTTGATCGAAAAAGTACAAGTGGATCATGTCAGTTTCTTGGAGACAGGCTGATCTCTTGGTTCAGTAAGAAGAAAACATCCATAGCAACTTCCACAACTGAAGCAGAATATCTTGCTGCTGGAAGCTGCTGTGCTCAACTGCTCTGGATTCAGTAGCAACTGAAAGATTATGATGTTGATGCAAAGGAATCTCCTATATTCTGTGACAACACAAGCACAATTGCTATTACCTATAGTCCAGTTCTTCACTCCAGGACTAAGCACATAGATGTCAGACATCACTTCATCAGAGATCATGCCCTGAAGAAGAACATCAGACTGGAATACGTATCAACTGAGTAGCAAGCAGCTGATATCTTCACCAAACCATTGGCTGAGACTAAGTTTTCTCATTTTCGCAATATACTTGGATTAATTGATTTATCCTAATCAGTTGTTATGTTTGTCTTGGTGCTTAATTCATTTTTCAGTTTTGCTGTCAATTACTGACTCTTCAGTTAATTAATTTTATGACTCTCAACTGATGTCAGTTAATCTTCTATCAGTTAGCGTTTCATCAGCTCATATGTTTGTATAGTATCTCACAAAGCTCATTACGTGCAGGAAAAAGAAAAACGACGATAAAACAAAATAAACATTTTCTTTAACCATAAATATTGGCCAGGACTACATTTTCATATATTTCTTCTACATCAGCTATCCAAATCCTCAACCAAACAGCTAGAGCTGAGGAAGATGTCTTGCAGAAGCTGTGCGAAGAAGCTATGCGATTGAGAGTCTCCAGCTCCTTTCGAAGCATCAGCTGGTAGAGATGACCATCTTTGAAGACGTCCACCCCCGCAGAAATGTTTAAGTGCTCCCGCACTTCTCTCAGCTGTGCCATCCGTTTGAAGGTGGTAGCCCTTCCAGAGTTGTACAGGAGCTCAAGCTCCAGTAACTCTTCCCAGTAGGGAAGACTAGCAGAGAAGACCTCATCTTCAATGGCAGATTTTCTGGCCTGCAGAGAGAATGGAGAAACGTTTGAGCTACTTGCACCTTCCATTTTTTTTGCTGATATACTTGTGACTAACTCTTTAACTCTTATTTATAGACCAGGTCGAGGAAGATGAAAGGACATTTTTAATGACGATTACTCTACCAAGCATCAGAATTTCCTTACTTAATCTTGCTTATATTATCATCATTTTCTTTATTACATTTATTAAGGGGAATATTGGTTTTTAAGAGGTTAACTGAGAAGACAACTGATTAGTCAGCTCTCCACTGAAAGGACATAGTCTGACAACTGATCGTTCAGTTGAGCGTCTCACTAATCTTCTCATATACGTTAACTAATTAAACCTATTATATTCAAAATCAAGCGAAGTGACTGTCTTTCAAGCATTAAATGCTGTTTTTCAGTAAATGATTAGTGTCAACGTGGACACATTTAAAATCGTTCATATACACACGCATTTGGCACACGTACACACGTTGTAATTCAGAATTTCTATGGACTGACACGTGTCCAGAATTTGAATAGTCACGTACATATGTACCATTCCCCGCTTCATTTCAGTTTTACTTTGCGATTATCCACAGATTTTTGAGAGCAAGAACAAGTTTCATCCTTCAACTTTTCTTTCAGGCATTCAATCAGTTCGAAATGGCAACTCCAGTTCCCGCTTATATGCTCAATGCTATGGCTATCAATTTTGGGTCAATACTATCTTTCGGTGATGATGATGTCAAGAAAGTTTTCCAAAAACTTGAGACTGCTGGATTACGGACGTTTTTGGGTACATCATCTCAAGAAATCTACCCAAAAGAACTTCAAGATTTCTATTCCACCGGTAAGGTCGACTCTGATGGCAACATAATTTCTATGGTCAATGATCAATCTCTGACCATTTCTGAAGACTCCTTTGGAGAAATTTTCTCTCTACCTTCTGCTGGATTGGCACAACTCTCGGATGTTAAGGCGTCTGACATTGAAGAGATGCAAACCGTACTCTCTGCTGATGGACGGAAGATCAAAGTCTCCGATCCAAAGAAAGAACTGAAGTATGAAGTTCAGTTACTTGCTGATGTTGTGGCCAAAGGGCTTTTGGCAAAAGCTGGATCATTTGTTGCCCTTACTTTGGAGAAATTTCAAACCATTTCTGTTATTATGGCTGATCGTCAATTCAACTGTAAGCACCTTATATTTAATGTTCTGAAGAATATGTTTCTGTCTTCTAAACAATCCAAGGGATTTGATGTACAACTTAGTTATCTGCTGAAATTGAAAGGATTAGTGGCTGATGACTCAGAAAGATCATCAAGGTTTAAAGTTTTTAATGCAAAGAACACTATGCCACTGAGAACCAAACTGGACATTTTTCCTGCTCAGTTTGTCAAGATCAAACAAGAGATTGGGACTGAGAAAGCAGCCCCAAAATCAGTGAAGAATGCCAAAACTTTGGCTCAACTGAAAATGGCTAAGAGGAAATTAATTTTGAGTAATTCGGACTCAGAGAAAACTCCATCTCCTCAGATTGCCAAGAAACCGAGAACCCAAAGGGTTAAATCCACAACTGCCGAGGTATCCATTCCTTCTGATACAATTATTTCTTCAGATGGTCAGCAACCAATAGAAGCAGTTCCTTTGAAAATCATTCCAGCAGAAGCTTCAGTTGGTGCCGAAAAGGAATCAGTTAGGACCAAAGCGCCTCTGATTCAAATCACTCGCCCTGCCACTGTGGCACCTGCTCGACCCAAAGGGATAAAATTTATAGAAGTGGTGGAATCAACTCGAACTGGATTGGAAATCCCTCACATTCTGAGCACTGATAATGGCAAGGGTAAGCTGATTGAAGAGCCCAGACCTTCTAATGCCATTCAGACACATATTGACCTTGTTTGGGCAAAGGTTAATAGCTATGCAGCTTCAAAAATTCAGTCCTACGATGCTTGGACAGCCTTTCGCAAACAAATATTTGCCAAGCAACTAAAGAAGAAATCTCAGCTGAACACCTTCATAAAGTTGGAAGCTTAGGTTCTAAGAACGGTGAAAGCTGCAACAATTGCTCAGGCGATGGAAAGAAAATCTTATTTGTTTGATCAAGTGAGAGCTAAGAAGTTGGCTCAAATTGTTAGCAAATTGAAAGACAACTATGTTCCAACAAATCCTACTGCATTTGCTGATCAAGCAGTAATTACTCAGCTTGATACCGATTTGCTTGGGTTACAATCTCAAATCAGATTTTGGGAAATGGATCAGGGGTTGGTTCTTCATCAAGGAAATTCAGATACTGATGAAGAGGATACAGTTGAACAAACATCCTCAGGACATGCTTTGGTTCCAACTGAAAGGTCAGTTCAGGATATGCCTCAACCATCTCCTGCTGAACAGCAACTGTACACTGAAGCCGAGCTTTCCTTTGCAAACATTGAAGAAATTATCCAAGCAGTGGTACATGATACTAAATTGAGTGAATGTATGTCTAATCCAGTTGATCACTCTACTGATCAAATCCATCCAGAGGTCACCATTTCATCAGAAGAACCAGTTCAGCCAGATCCAGTTGCAGACCAAGATATTTCGACTGATGTGCCAATTGATTCTCACGTTCATTCTTTAGAGGCACCAGTTTTGATCTTATTACCATCTGCCATTCATCTAGCCAGTTCTTCTGCCGATCAGAATCCACCCTCACCGCCTCCAGTTCAAGGAGAAATTATTGTAACTGATGTTCCAGTTCAGAATGTTGCTGATACAGTTTCAACTGAACAAGCTTTAGTCATTTCTGAACAGACGACAAAAGAACCAGGAACATCTCATCAGTCTCCTCCTCCATCTTCATCAGATATTGATCTTATTTTTGAAGAAGTTCAGCATATGCAAGAAAGTATGCAACAAATTATCACTGCCATATTGAAAATTCAGAACACTCAGTGTCACATACTCTGAAGTTGGATTCTTCCCATCAGTTCAACTTAGAAAAACTGAACGCCATACAAGCAGCCGTTACCTCTCTGACTTTTGCAGTTGACAATGTACAGGAAAACAGAGGGATATTTTACAGTCTCACTGCCACTCAAGACTCTATCCACAAACGAGTCGATAGTGTAGAATCTCTTGTTTCAAGAAAAATCGAATTGCTTCAAGTTGCCATGACTACTGCCATCAGCAATATTTCCGACTCTGTCCATCTCCTATCTATTGATGTTAGAAAATTATCTTCTAAGTTGGAGCTGTTTGACAAAAAGGGGAAGGAAACTGATTTTAGTTTTAGTTAGTAATCTTAGCAAAAGTAATCTTAATTCTTGTATCTATGAAGAATATGAGTTCAGTTGAATCTACATCTTATTTTATCTACAAGAGTTCAGTCATTCAGTTATACTTTATTCTGAGTTTTGTCAAACAACATAAAGGGGGAAATTGTTGGAAACTTAATTCCGGTGTTTTGACAAAAAGACTTACCAACTGAACTGATCATCAACTAAACACATCATCTGCTCAACTGAAGTTCATTCTCGGCAACTGATTCGTTACCAGCTAACCTCTCAGTTGTACACGTCATCAGTTGAAAGCGAAAACAGACAAAATAGTACATATACCTGCAACTAGTAGTGGAACGCCGCATTGCAGAATGAACAGTGTACGATTGTCAGAATATATCGACGTGGCAATCAACGGTTAGAATTTTCAAACATTCTTTGATGTTACTGTTGAGAGGAAAGCCTATAAATAGTCGAAGGCAGCAACTGAAGAATCACCGAATTTCAGTTATCTCATTCTACTTGCTGTTACATTGCAAAAATATCTACTCACAATCAGATATAAAAGCTCACGCTTATTAGTCTTATCAGTAGTATTCAAGACTACATTCTCGAGCTTAAATAGCATTTTGAAATTGTTGATAGATTTTCTAAGTTGTGCTAAAGATCAGTTACGATCTATAAAAGTGTTGTATGCTAAGAGTTTCAGTTTTGGCAAATTGATAAGTCCAAACTGAAGTGGGTCAGTACAGTGTCGTGTATTTGATCAAAGTCTTTTAGTGGATATCCTATATTCGTGATAGAAGGGGTGACGTAGGAGTTATTCAATTCTCCGAACATCTAGAAACAAATTGTGGTGTCATTACTTCATTTATCATTTTCAGTTATATACTCTATCTTTCAGTCAGTTAGTTTTCCGCAACTATTTTATTCAGTTTAACTGATTGTTATTGACCGAAGGGATATTCAGTTTCAGTTTGTAACAGAATTGAATTTATATTATCGAAGAATATTTTAAATTCGAGGAGTGTTTATTCAACCCCCCCTTCTAAACACTCTTTACTCGATTATCCGATCCTATCAGATAGTGTCGCCATATCTTCAGTGTAAATACAATGGCTGCCAATTCAAGATCATGAATTGGGTAACGAGTTTCGTGTGACTTCAACTGTCTCGAGGCATATGCAATCACATGTCCTCGCTGCATAAGAACACATCCTAGCCCTTTGTGAGATGCATCACAATATACAACGAAATCACCAGTACCTGAAGGGATAGTCAATACAGGAGCACTGGTCAGTCATCTCTTTAACTCCAAGAAGCTAGACTCACAGGCTTCAGACCACACAAATGGCGCATTCTTCTATGTTATTTAGGTCATTGGCTTCGCTATACTGGAGAAATCTTTAATAAATCGTCGATAGTACCCTGCCAAACCCATGAAACTGCGTATCTCTGGCACTGAAGTCGGTCTAGTCCAACTGATTACTGCCTTGACTTTGCTTGGATCAACAGAAATACCGTCTCCAGATATTATATGCCCCAAAAAGACAACATGTCTTAGCCAAAACTCACACTTTGACAGTTTAACATATAATTTCTCATTTCTCAGTGTCTGTAACACAGTTCTTAAATGTTCGGCATGTTCAATCATACTCTTGGAATATACCAGAATATCATCAATAAAAACAATAACAAACTCATCCAGATATTTCTGAAAGACACGGTTCATTAACCCCATAAACATCGCTGGAGCATTCGTTAAACCAAAAGACATGACAATAAATTCATGATGTCCATACCTGGTTCGGAATGCTGTCTTCTAATTCAACATCTCTGACTCTCAGCTGGTGATATCTGGATCTCAGATCAATCTTTGAATAGACAGACGAACCCTGCAACTGATCAAATAAATCGTCGATACGAGGCAATTGATATTTGTTCTTTATCGTTGCCTTGTTCAGTTGCCGGTAATCAATACACAATCTCATCGAACCGTCTTTCTTTCGTACAAATAACACTGGAGCGCCCCAAGGAGATACACTCGGTCTGATGTAACCCTTGGCCAACATATCTTCGAGCTGTTCTTTCAATTCTTTCAATTCAATAGGTGCCATTCTATAGGGAGCTCGAGATATCGGAACTGTACCTGGTATGAGATCAATGCTGGAATCAACCTCTCGGGCTGGAGGTAACCCTGGAGTCGCGTCTGGGAATACATCAGCAAACTCACGTATCACTGGCAGATCTACCAATGACGGACTCGGTATCAGTAGATCTACTGAATATATAAGGAACCCCTCTGCTCCTTTCTGCAACAATCGACTAATAAACAACATAGATATAAAGGGAATCTGAGCTCTGGAACCCGTACCGTAGAATTTCCACTCGTCAGCTATCTCTGGTCTGAACCTGACAATCTTCTGGAAACAATCTACAGTGGCTCTGTACTTGGTTAACATATGGATACCGACAATACAGACAAAATCAGCTAACCCAAGTACAATACAATCTAAATCAATCTCGTGGCCCTCAAACTGTAGTATACAATGTCTAACTGAAGTCACAGATATAAGACCACTTCCCAACGGAGAAGAAATAGACACTACAATATATAATGACTCGACAGACAATGAATCCAACAATGCAAAGCGCTCAGAAATGAATGTATGAGATGCACCCGTACCTATCAATACATAATCAGAATAACCGCAAAGAAAACAGTTACCTACAATCACATCATCCTGTGAATCTTGGGCCTGTTCTTCTGTCAGTGCAAATAATCGAGCCTGCTGTCTGGGAGGTTGGCTCACTGTCTGGCTACCTCTGGCTTTGGGCAGGGTCTGTGTAGGAGTGGGCTGAAAAGAATGAACAGATGAATCTTGTCTTTCAGGCTGAGCTACTGAACTAGATGCTCCTACACTCTGAGCTTGCGGTACCCCTTTCTATGGACATACTCTGGCGAAATATCCCTGCTGTCTGGAGATGTTACAACTACCCATCACACCCTGACACTGCTCGGTGGCATGTCTGCCTCCACAAGAACTACAATACACACCTATATACTATGTACTCTGGCCCGGACCTCTCTGTCGTGATCCACTGGAGCTCAACGAACTGTTCTATGATCTCTTGAACTGTTTGCCCTTTGCTTTCAACTGGTCTTTCTTCCCGCTGCTACTACCACCACTCTTGAATATGGGAGGTGGTTGAACTTAGGGGGGTGTGTTCAACGTGGGAAATTTATTGACTTTTAATGACTTTTGTAGATTTTAAAAATCTAGAGGTATTCAATCAAGACTTTTGCATACTCTATAGAAGTCTTGTGGTATTCAAAATAGACTTTCATGGAGTTTTAAAAAGTCAAGTGGTATTTAACATTGACTTTTATAAACTCTATAAAAGTCTACAGGTATTCAAATTTTCCATGGACTTTTAATAACTCCATGGAATTCATTGACATACAAATATTAAAGCCTAAGGTACAACTACAAATTGTAAAAAATTGTATTTGGTTCACCCCAAAGATTTGAATGGATTTTAAAAACTTCTAACTCTCTCTTTGTCGCTTCACATCACATATCTTCATATCTTCTCTTCTCTCATCTATTTCTATTACTCTCTCAAATTTTCGAAGTGTATCTCTATATATATTTTCATCTTTCTTTTTTAAATTTTTCATTTTTTGACTGATTGTTTATTTAATAATTTTTTATTTTAATAACACGGGGAAATTTTGAATTATAGAATTGATTTTGTGATTTTTAATTTATGATTTATACAAATTAATGTAATATTCAATAATAATAAAAGATGATCAAAAAAATGTTGTTTAATTCTTAATAATTGAATAGTTTCGTAACAACAATGATTTTTTAAATTCATTTTCGTATTTTTATTTAATATGTGAGCTATGATATTTTTATACAAAATTATATTCACACAATAATAAATAATATTATTTTTACATTTATATTATCAATTTAAAAATAAGATTACATGTTAATCAATTGATGTATTTTAAAAAATTTACAAACATGCATATAAACCCACATATATACATGTAAGGATTAAACGATTTAACTTTTAAATAAGTAAATTTATTTATTAATATAAATATTAAAAATAATTTCAAATTGAATATGTTTTATATGTCAATTAATTATTGGTTCAAAGAAATTAATAAAAAATCACATGTTATAGTTAAGTACAAAATTTATAAAATTCTATAAAAAAAAATCTACAAAAGTCTATAAAAATCTTGCAAAAAAGTCTACATAAATCCACATAAATCTGTTTATAAATCTGTGAGATTTCATAAAAGTCAATAAAAATTTATCAAATCCATAAAAGTCTATCATTTAAAAAAGTCATTAAAAGTTATCAAAACTCTGAATTGAATACACCCCACTTATGGTTGTGGCGGTCTCGGAGTCGGAGCAACATACGAAGTGCTTCGTTGCCTAAGCAATCCAGCTTCTGCCCCCTTGGCACGGTTCAAGACATCTGAAAAGTTGTTTGGTCTACTGGTATTCACCAAGGTAAAAATTTCCGGATTTAGGCTATTAATAAACTGATCCGCAACGGCCTCGTCACTCTCTGCGACGTGAGGAGTAAATCGGAGCAATGTCGGAAACTTTGCCACATATTCCTCGATGTTCAGCTGTCCCTCTCTCAAATTGGCAAATTCAGCACCTTTGTATTTTCGGTAGGATACGGGAAAGAATTGCTGATAGAACTCTGCTTTACAAACTTTCCAAGTGATCTCCGTGCCACGATGCTCCAATGCTCTCTTCGTGGTCAGCCACCAGTTCTTTGCCACTTCTTGCAGTTGATGTCCAACCAATTTAACTCGTCGTTCATCAGTGTACTCGAGGTAATCAAATAGCATTTCGATGTCATCGAGCCAGCTTTCACACTCAACTGCACTTTCGATGCCCTTCAGTGTCGGTGGTCGAAACGACTGAAACATTTTCAGCAAAGTCTCCATCGTAGTAGCGGTCACATCCATCAGATAATTGGAAGTACTGCCCTATTCTGGTGCTCGACCTGCTACTGGTTGTGGTACTCGTCGAGGAGGCATATCTGATTATCAAACGGATTAGTACACAATCTATACAATCTGTCTCAGCCCTCCTCTGATCATATACCTCTGATCCAGAATCGGTTCTGAATCAGTCTTTCCAAATACATGCTGAAATCAACTCAGATAACAAAACAACATGTAATAATGAAAGCAATAAATCATGCTAGCACAAGAAAAGCAAGGAACAGAATTCAATCTACCCCTGCTAATTCTATTCTATCATAGTCTAAAGGATCTATCGCTCTGATACCACCTGTTGTGGGGACCCGGGCTCTAACTCAATTCTCTTTGGCATTAATTGGATCTTTGCTCAAAAATGTGGGTCATAAAAAAATTTATTTTAATAAGATAAACAAATGTATATAAATCATACACAAGATCTATCTCAAATTTATTTCATTAAAAACACATATATGTCTTGTTCCAACGTTATCATACCAACTAGTGTTTTTAGTACAACTACATGTCACATATACAATCACTAGTAATCTTCTACGCCCGTGATCACCACGCTATCTCGATCTCTCATCTTCGTCAAGTTCATTTGGACCCTGATCCCGTTCCCCCTATTGTTATGCACACATACAGACACAAAAACAGCCGGAAACTCCGGTGAGAACAAATCCTAGTATAAAACATGTAGACATGCATGTCATGCAATTTCATAATAAATCATAACACATGTTTCAGTAATTATGAAATATTAGTGAATACAGATAAAACAATTCGACTCTTACTCTTTAACTCGACTCGTATCTAAATCTAGGGATCCCGGTGTGAATAAAACGTAACAAGTCTCCCACCTACCCTCCCAATCGTGGTGGCGGTACGTCTTATTCCTAGACTTCGGCCCTGTCTGTATCGAATATCTACAATCAGATTCGATCTTCTCCTATGCCTCGATACCACCGAACGTCTAGAACTTGGCATATCTTCCAATGACTCTCCTATCTCAATGCTTGTATATAAATCAATATCAAGTACAAACATAGCAAAGTATAGAGATCTATTATGTGATTTTGGGAAACTTGAATCAAATCTAATTCGAGTTGTATCTTCCCGAATCAACATGAATTATACCTTCTTTTCGTTGGAATAAGTCGAAATCTCGAAGTCGGGGTATCAAATCTGTCAATCCAAATCTGAAATGGCAATGTTGAGATGCACAATATCAATCCACAACTCAAACCAATACATGTTCATAACAATGTTCTGTCTCGGTGTATTTTGACGGCATAACGACGTAATTTCTCGATACCGGTTAACTCAAACGACAATAATCAAATCTCAACAAATCATAATCCTCAAGACTACCATGTACTATGCTGAAATCTGCATCATCTCAACTTAATACATGCTGGAAAATCATAACAATCATGTACGGTAATATTTCTTCAATTCATTTTCGAATCTAGCTTCCTAATAATCATAAGAACACATAATCTCAATCATATCAAAATTTCCCCCAACCTTTCAACTTCAAAACATACTGAAATGTAAAGATACTTACATCCTTTTCAAGCTTGTGATGAAAGGAGCAATACTCTATACTCGGATTAAAATTCGGTTGGTTGGATTCTTCATAATAACCAATCCAAACTTGAAGAAATTTGAGGATTCATGAAGCTTTTCTCTCTTGTCTCTCGGTAATCCAAGGCTAGAAATGAAGATTCAGCACTAATATTGCATGGCCAAGACACATGGTTCATTTTCCATTCTGTGCGTCGCACCGCGGGTGCGCTCATTCCTAGACCGCGGGTGCGCTAAGCTCACGGCCTCCCATCCAAAATTCTATAATCAACGACCGCAGGTGTGCTCAGTCAAATACCGCGGGTGCGCTGACCCTACTATAGCAGCACCGCGGGTGCGCTCTGTTTCACACCGCTGGTGCGCTGAGCCTGCTGTAACTCTTCCCCAAATTCAGAAAAAACGACCGCGGGTGCGCTATCTTTTCTACTGCGGGTGCGGTCTGGTCTCTGTTCATTTACCGCAGGTGCGGTGGCTTTTCTGGTGTGGGTTCACTGTCCTTTCTTCTCCAAGAATACACTTTGCAACTAAACTCAATGGCAACGTCGCTTCTTCATGTCTGTTCTTTCATTCCCTTATTCATAGTACATAACAACTCTAAAGTATCAAACTAAATTCGCGGGCATTACATAAAGTATGCCACTATTTCAGCTTTTTCTTCGTCCAAGTCGTCATCCTCCAATTCAATTGTGAGGGTGGCTTCTAAAGGGTCCCCAAGAGCATCCTGCACATAGTTAGACACGAGAGCATCAACAACATCAATTCTATATTAACTATCAGAATGCAGTGTGTGCTTAAGTGCATTAAAAACATCAAAAGTAATCTCTTCCTTGCCCACTCTCAATCTCAACTTCCCTTCTTGAACATCAATTAGGGCCTTGCCAGTCGCAAGGAATGATCTCCCCAAAATCAATGGCTTCTTCATATCCTCTTCCATGTCGAGCACCATGAAATCAGCAGGAAAAATAAACTTATCTACTTTCACTAGCACATCCTCAATCACTCCGTGGGGGTACTTGACAGATCTGTCAGCTAGTTGTAAAGACATCCGCGTTGGCTTAGGTTCTCCCAATCCAAGTTTCCTAAACACAGAAAGAGACATCAGGTTAATACTTGCACCAAGATCACATAACGCTTTATGAAAAACAACATCTCCAATAATGCAAGGAATAGAAAAACTCCCTGGTTCCTTAAGTTTCGGTGGGATCTTGTTTTGCACCAAAGTAGATCAATTTTCAGTAAGATTCACCGTCATGTCATCCTCCAACTTCCTCTTATTTGCGAATATATCATTCAAAAATTTAGCATAACTAGGCATTTGCATCAAAGCATCGGCAGAAGGAATATTGATATGCAATTTTTTGAATACCTCGAGAAACTTACCGAATTGTGCATCTAGTTTTGCTTTTTTCAGTGCTTCAGGAAAAGGTGGAGGAATAACAATTTTAGGTTGTGCAATGGGTGCTGGTGTAGAGTTAGAGGACTTATCTTTGGATGTTTCAGAATGCTCATCCAATTTTTGAGTTTTCTCTTTTTCTCTTGACTCTAAAACTTCACACTCTTCAACTCGATGGCCTTCACTTGCTCTTTTGGATTTGTCTCTGTGTTACTTGGCAAGGTGCCCGGCTCTCTACTTGCTATCATCTTGGTCAACTGTCCAATTTGATTCTCGAGCTCTTTTATCAATGCATCTTGGTTTTTAAGTCTAGTTTCAGTGGATGAAATAAACTTAGACATCATTTACTCCAGGTTGGACTTCTCTTCTCTAGGAGGATCAAATATATACATCGATTGTTTCCCGTATGATTTTCCTCCTTGCGGTCGATTCTGACTGTTTTGACCGCTCCATGAGAAGTTGGGATGTTGCCTCCATCCAGGATTGTATGTCTTTGAGTACGGATCATTCCCCGGACGGTTGTGGACTCCCACTTGGTTCACTGGTGCTCCTCATTTATATAGAAAGGACCACTAACATAGTGCTCTCCTCCGCATTTTTAACAAAATATCTCTTGCAGGCGCATCGCTGTCCCGTTTAAGTTCATGCTGTCTATTTTCCTGTTGAGTGCTTCTAATTGTGCGGTGACAGCTGAAAAGTCAGTTACCTGGTGTACTCCTGCATTCCTTCGCTGAGTGTTTCTTTCAGATTGAGGGTGATAGCTGCTAGCAGCCATCTCCTCTAGTAACTCATATCCCTCTTCGGCCGTTTTCCTCAACAGATTTCCGCAGGCCGCAGCATCTATCATGGTTTGGTTAGATGAAATTAAACCATAGTAAAAAGTTTGGACCACTAACCCAAGAGGCAACTCATGATGTGGGCATCTTCGCAATAAGACTTTGTAGCGCTCCCAAGCCTCGTAGAATGACTCCTGCTCAAATTGAGAGAAGGTGGTTATGTCCGCTCGCAGCTTCATGGTTTTTGATGGAGGAAAGTACTTCAAGAGGAATGCCTTGGCCATATCCTCCCAAGTTGTGATTGAACCTACAGGCAAACAATTCAACTAAGATTTAGCTTTATCACGCAAAGAGAACGGAAATAAACGTAGTCTAACAGCATCATCTGAAACTCCATTAAATTTAAAAGTATCGCAAATTTCTAAGAAGTCGGCGATGTGAGTGTTCGGATCATCTAGCGCATTTCCCCCGAATTGGACAGTGTTCTGGATCATTTGAATTATTGCTAGCTTGATCTCAAACTGGTTTGCCCTAACAGTTGGTCGCACTATGCTTGGAAGTACTCCCTCAAGCGATGGTTGCGCATACTCAAGCATGGGTATGCGCCTTGGCTCTTCGATCCTTGGATCTTCGTGATGCTCCTCCTCATGTTCGTTCCTGTTCATTATGTCTCTTAGTCTTTGCTGTTGTCGTCTTCTACGTAAGGTTCTTTCAATCTCGGGATCGAATGTCTCTAGTTCAGACTCTAGAGACCTTGGCATGCACAAGAGAGATATCTGCGAAAAAAATCGAAGGTTTCAACCCAAGTGAAATAGAGAATGCTAAAGTAAATAATTGAAAATAAAAATGTAGATTAACAGTCCCCGGCAACGGCGCCAAAAACTTGGTGGAGCAAAACTTGCACTGTGGAATTCTTAATAAAATATGGTTTTGTATGCTCAAAAATTAATCGCAAGTGCACGATGTCAAGTAATAGTATAATGTACGTAAGTACGAGTATCGTTCCAATGAAGATTTTATTTAACAATTATTATTTTCAGTTATTAAATCTTTAGCAACGAAAGTTGATTGGTTGATTATTACTACTATACTTAATTAAACATGCAAATAAAATGAGTCAAAAATTCGATAATGAAATATAATATCTAAAATAATTGATTAAAATTCAATGATAAATAAATTTGTTGAGAATATCGGTTCACCTACCCCTCGTTAATTAATTAATTTGTTTGATAATGATTGTATGCCTCCGACAGGATTTCCTATTCAATTAACACACCCTCTCGATCTATGCCAAACTAATTCTACTCAATGAAGTAATTAATTGTCTTTAATTATTTATCAAGAGTGAATTGCATGTCGATTTATGAAATCCCCTAGTTTTCGACCCTCAGGACTATGACTATCGGCACGTATCCAATTTCATATGTCTATGTAAATTGTAGATCCACGGATTATACTACTCGTTCTTATCACAAGTTATTCTCTCGAACTCACTCGCAATATAAAATCGTTATTAAAGTTAGATACACTTTAACAACATGATAACAAAGTGGTATAATCAAGAATAACGCAACAATCGAAATATAAATTAATTCAAATCAACGTTCGGGGTAGGATCCCCTTAAATCCCAACAAATAATAAAAGTTTAGCTACGCGAGTTCAAATTAAAACTAAACAAAATAAAGTTTAAAGAATAGAAACTAGATCAGAAATACTAGGCGTGGCGAAAATCGCAAATACGACGCCCGAAAATCTTCAAATCTTCAACTTTTGGCGCAAAAATTCTCCAAAGCTTCTGGCGGCTCTGAAATTATGTCTGAATGTCCTTTTTTTTGTCCAACAATCATCCCCTTATCCTCTCCTCCTCCCAACTAAGGTAAGGAATCGGCAAATATATTTTTCCAAAAATAGGTGGCGCTCAGGCAGTAGAATATTACCGCTCGAGCGCCACATCTTCTGTAATCTTGCTTGGGATGTGCGGCAGTCGGGCTCGGGCGGTAGAAAATTACCGCCCGAGCGCCGAGTCTTCGGTAAGTTGGCTCTTCAGAAGATAAATCCCGCGCCCGTGCGGTAGAAAATTACCGCCCGAGCGCCACATGTTATTGACATCACCTTTGGCATTCAACTCTCGCACCCGGGCGGTAGTTTTCTACCACTCGGGCGCCACCTTTTCTGCTCATTTTCTTCTTCGATTGCATCCTTCGCTCCAATTTTGGTTCTCCGGTCGTTTTACCTACAAATTTGTCACGCACAAGTAAGAAACGATCAAATGCATATGCTTAATCTGAAACGAACAAAAATGTAAATGAAATGTACGCATGCACAATGCAAAAACACACAAACTAATGCTTTAAAATACGTAAAAACTACGTCTATCATTGGATCAGAGCTTAAAGTTAAAAGTTCCGGAATAGATTTTGAGGAACAAATTCAAATGCAACAGTCACAATAATTGAGTCTCACTTTACATTCGGCCAAACACATATAAATAGAAGCCGAAGCTCAGTGAAGAAATAGATGAGAATTGAGAAGTGAAAAGAAGAAGGGCACACATATTGCATATCAGCTTACAAAAGAGAAGAAATCAACCTAGAGGGAACACTTCAATGTCATATCAGCTTTGTTTAGAAGCTTACTTCCCTCAGCATGTGAGAACACCTTCATGGTGCATTCCTTGTTTAGTTCTCTCACACACACACACACCACCACTCAAATACAGTCTTGCACTGTAGTAGCCCGAATCCCAAATTGGGTAATTAACGGATTATTGGTGATTAAGAAGGTTTAATGTGTAATTTTTGACCGAGTCATGATCGGACGGACCGAAGATGGTTCGGAAGCACCGAAGAGTTCGTAAGGTCCGAAGTAGGTTTGGTGGATCCGATCATGAGGTGTCAAGAGCAGCTGGACACGTGCATGTTCGGACGGTCCGAAGTGTATGATCGGAGGATCTGATCATGAGCTGTCAAGAGCCAATGGACACGTAGCGTTCGGACGTTCCGAAGTGTTGTTCGGAGGATCCGAACATGGCCTATAAATAGTGGTCGGATTTCCTCATTTTGACTCGCCAATTCAGAGAATTCCATAGCATTTCAGTCGTTTCTGACAGGTTCTAGTCTTGTTCCGAGATTTGGGCACTAGCGGGGAGCTGCTGGTCTTGTAGCAGAGCTGTGCTCTAGTTGGGAGCTAGCGGCATCAGCGGGCTAGCGACGGACGAAGGTTTGGAATTTTATCAGTATTTATCTCAGGATTATCTAGTTAAGTCTGGTAGATAAGTTTAGTGATGGTTTTCACTTGATGAATAGGCTTGGATTAGACCTGTTGTCTGGTGGTTCCAGTGGATTAGGATTGCTGTGATAGAGGTACGAAAGTACTATCCGAGATATCCTGGTTGAGTATACATTCATATATGTGTTGCATGATTATGTGGTGCATTGATATATGTCATATGATGCATGCTATTATGTCACGTTTATTACTGCACGTTGCATTTCATGTTGAGCCGTATTCTCCTTTGAGATAGCCTTTACTGTTGAGCTGTATCTCTTTCGAGATAAGCTATATCTTGGGGCCGCTCAGCCCTGTCTTGTGGACGCATGGACACCGAGAGTACACAGTGGCCGACGGGTCGGGAGGGCTTCGGTGGTCCGGGACATTTTAGGTCCACGTCTGTCTTGTAGTGGATGCAGTGACCCAGAGGTGTACCGCGCGGCACTATCCACTTGGCGCCTCTAGACTGAGCATTGTTGAGATCCTTTTGTGATTCCTGTTTCTTGACTACCCTGGTATCATATCATAGCATGTGCATTTCATATAGGTCTGTATACTCATACTTTTGTACTGGGCGTTCTTATCGCTCACGTCCTCGGTTTTGTTTATTCTTGGACACCCCATTCCCACGGGGCAGGCCTCAGGTTGGACAGCTCAGGAGGAGCAGGAGGAGGACGTTGAGTAGCTGGTTGGTTTAGTTTATCGATATTGTTTTGATTCGATATGGTTGTATTGGATATTTTATTTTGAGTTGTTCTAGACTTCGATTGGGTTGTATATCTATCATTTGTGGTATTTTCCGCTGTTATCTCTGATTATTGTTAATTAGGTTGATTGCATGCTTAGTTTTTGATTAGTAGGTGATTCTGGAACGGGTCACTACATGCACCAAGACAATAAACTTGTGTATGTAGTCTTTCTTACATAGACGAATGTTAAAGAAGTGTTGACTGGAAGGTGATGCCTTCAGTCTAGACTAGGAGTTCAGTTAGGCAGTTGGTAAGTCCTACACTGGGTGGGTTATTACACTTGATGTAATTAATCAAAGTCTTGTAGTGTATCCTACCCGAGGAGGTAGAAAGGGTGACGTAGGAGCCGTTGAAGTCTCCGTACATCCATTAAAATATCTTGTATACTCTAACTGTTAACCCTTAGCTTTAAAATGACTTGATCAGTTCGAGTATCTATCATTTCAGTTCTCACCTTAACTGAACTGATACATGCAAGAACTGATCCTCCTTATTTTCAGTTAATTAGTTACACAAGATTAAAATCTTTAACCGATCAGTTTTCTTAACGAATGATTAATAAGAGTATTTTTTGCTTGATTTTATTTCAAACTCGATCTAATTCGTCGGTATAAACATTCTTAGAACATGAGCTATTGCAGCTCATCAAGTTTTTTGTTAGAGGATTTTCTCGATCCAACAATAACTTTTCTGACGGCTCTTAGCGGTATTCATCCTATCTCGAATCCTGCCCACTAACTCTGCGGTCTGCTTGAAAATATCCGGACTCAACTCTGCTCTCTCTTCTATCTCATCCCAATACACTTGCAACCTACACTTCCTCTCATACAATGTTTCGTATGGAGCCATACCGATCGATGCCTGATAACTGTTGTTGGATGTGAACTCGATGAGAGGTGACTTTGGCTCCCAAGTGCCCTAAAAATCGATCATTCAAGCTCGGAGTAGGTCTTCCAGAATCTGAATCACCCTCTATGACTGTCCGTCTGTCTGAGGATGGAAGGCAGTACTGAACATCAGCTTAGTACCAAATTCGTGATGTAGACTCTTCCATAACGCAGACGTGAACCTCGGATCCCTGTCTGACACGATGGACGCTGGAATCCCATGCAGTTTGACTATCTCTCTGATGTACAACTCTGCAAACTGAGTCATGGTGAAAGTTTTATTGATCGGTATAAAGTGAGCTGATTTGGTGAGCCGATCAACTATCTCCCAGATTGCATTATATCCTCTAGTAGTCCTCGAAAGCCCTGTCACAAAGTCCATGGTGATGTTCTCTCATTTCCACTCGGGAATAGGGAGGGGTCTCAGCTTCCCTGCGGGTCTCTGATGCTCTGCCTTGATCTGCTGACATGTCAAACACTTTGAGAAAAATCACAAAATATCTCGCTACATGCCCGAACACCAATAAAGAGTCTGCAGATCCTTATACATCTTCGTACTCTCTGGATGGATGGAGTACGGGTGCTGTGGGCCCTCGCTCAAGATATCTGCTATAAGGGAATCACTGTTAGGAACCCATAGATGGTCTCTATATCTCACTATGCCGTCCACAACTGTATACAGTCTCTGGCTTCTGTAACTGCTCGTCAGAAGTCTGCCCTGCCCGAATTTTATCACTCAATGTCAGTTGTACTGTCATAGTAGCAAGATTTGAGGCATCGCCCCTAGCATAAACTCCAAGCTCAAAAATCTGAATCTCCACCTGTACCGGCCTCTGTACTAACAAATGGGCAATCACTGTATGCTTCCTGCTCAGATGATCTGCAACCATATTAGCCTTACCCGGATGGTAGCTAATGTCACAGTCGTAATCTTTCACTAGCTCCAGCCATCTCCTCTGTCTCATGTTCAGCTCTTTCTATGTGAAGAAGTACTTCAGGTTCTTGTGATCAGTAAAAATCATTAACTTCTCCCCATATAGATAGTGTCTCCAAATCTTCAGGTCAAATACCACTGCTGCTAGCTCGAGTTCATGAGTCGGATAATTATTCTCATGGATCTTCAGCTGTCTGGACGCGTAGGCTATAACTCTGTCATTCTGCATCAGAACCGCGCCAAAACCAAGTTTCGAAGCATCTGTATAAACCACGAACTCTCCCTGCCCTTATGGCATAGCTAGAACTGGCACAGTGGTCGATGCTTGCTTCAGTCTGTCGAAGCTCTCCTGACACTCGGATCCCCAAAAAAACTGGACATTCTTCTTCGTCAATGCGATCAAAGGAACCGCAATGAAAGAGAATCTCTGAATGAAATTCTTGTAGTATCCATCCAATCCCAAGAAGCTACGTATTTTTGTCACGCTCTTTGGCACTGGCCAATCTCTGACTGACTCGACCTTACTGGGGTCGACCTCAATACCATCTCGAGATACAATGTGGCACACGAATGCCACTCTGTCGAACTAGAACTCTCACTTACTGAAATTGGCATACAACCATCTGTCTTGTAGATTATGCAGTACGGTTCTTAGATGTTGGCTGTGCTCCTCTCTGCTCTTCGAATAGATCAGGATATCGTCCATGAAAAATACGAAGAACTGATCTAAATAAAGTTTAAACACGTGAATCATGAGATCCATGAAGATCGCTGGCGCGTTCATCAAACTGAAGGACATCACCATAAACTCATAGGGCCCATAACGCGTCCGAGAGGCTGTCTTATGCACGTCAGTATCTCTCACCTTCAGCTGATGGTATCTGGATTGAAGATCTATCTTGGAGAACACTGATGCTCCCTGAAGCTGATCGAACAAATCCTTGATCCTCGGCAACGGATACTTGTTCTTGACTGTGAACCTATTCAGCTCTCGGTAGTCAATAAAAAGCCACATCCTGCCATCCTTATTTTTAACGAACTGTACTGGTGCGACTCATGGAGAAAAGCTAGGGCGGATGAATTCCTTATCTATCAAATCTTATATCTGATCTTTCAGTTCTTTCATCTCGGCAGGTGCTAGACGATAGGGTGCCTTAGAAATCGGCATTGTACTTGACATGAGCTCAATAGAAAAGTCCACCTCTCTATTTGGTGGAAAGCCTGAAACATCGTCAGGGAAACACTGGAGAACTCTCTGACCACATCCATGTCCTCTAGCCTCTAATTAACTAGCTCTAACACTGACACAATGATGGCCAAAAATTCCTGGCAGCCTCTCTTCATAAGCTTCCTCACACAAATGCAGTAAATGACGTGAGGCATCTACTGATGTCTGACTGCCTCAAAAATAAACAGCTTACCACTGGGCGATGGGAAGGATAATGATATCTTTCAAAAGCCTATGAAAGCTCCATTCAATGAAAGCCAGTTCATATCCATAATAAAATCGAACTTCGGCAATGGTAGCACTATCAAATATGCCTGCATCGTATATTTCTCTAAATGAAGCTCTAATCCCTTCACTATCTGGGAAGTGAACATCTGATCCCCGGATAGAGTCGATACTCTAAACCCTGAATCCATCGCCACTGGTATGATTTCTAGTCGCTTGATGAAAGATTCGGATATAAACGAACATGTAGCACCTGAATCAAGCAATGCATGCGTGGCTACACTTGAAATATATATCTTCTCTGCGACAAAACATACAATCAAATCTAATCATGTTGAAACTTAAGAAATTTCTTACCGGCAATTATCCCAAAATCCTCATAAATTCCTCATAAATTCACTGAATTATTCACATGTAACCCTCCTCTTTGCAACAAAGCACCTGAAGGAGCCCCTCCATACATTTTGTCGTAATGCAATCTGTTGCACTGCTTGCACACCTGTCCTTCCACTGGCTTAGGAGCCCCGGGTGCCTGAGGTTGCCTCTTCTGTCCAGGCCTCTGAAACTGTCCCTAGGGCTTCTACTGCCCCTGGTGCCTCGGTGGTCCGGTGAACTACCTCTTCTGCGGCTGAGAACTAGTCTGGGCCTGATGCCTCTTCTGCTGCATCTCGACATAAATAATCCATAGGGCATGCTCCGCCTGAAAAGCACAAGCGATTGCCTCATCATAACTCGCAGGTCTCATAAGAATAACGTCCCGACACAGGGTGGGTATCAGTCAATCCATGAAATGTCTCAGATTCTGGGTGGCATCTCTAGCAATAAGGGACACAAAGTGGAAACCCGTGTCAAACTTCAAAATAAACTCGACCCAAGTCAAGTCTCCCCGGCAGAGAATCATGAACTCCCTCGTCGGGCGGCCACTGACATCAGCTAGGAAATAATTTTCGTAGAATATCTCTTTGAACATGTCCCAGTTGAGAGTAGCCAAGTCCACGGCATGAGTGGCTCCCTCCCACCAAAGGGATGCATCATCCCTCAACATATATGTGGCGCACCTGACCCGGTCGCTATCCCTCATCTGCAGATACCAAAAATGCAGCTCCAGCGATCGAATCCATCCCTCTGCCAGGAATAGGTCTGTGGTACCCCCGAACTCCTTCGGGTTGAGCTGTCTAAACTGCTCAAAAATATCGGTATGAGGTTTGGGAGCCTGCTGTACCTGCTCTAATAGCCTAGCCATATGATACAGTACACGAGTGGCTTCATCCATCGGTGGCGGTGGTGGTGAGGGCCTCTGCCACCTGCAAGAATATCATCTTGTCTGTCTATGCTGGGGTCGTGTCTGGGATGCATGATATCTGAATACAGTTCAAATTCTAAACGTAACCCATCATGCAATTTAATATAGTTTTTAAAACATTTAACCATGAAATTAGCTAAACATACACTGTAAATCATCGAAAAACGTATATCATGTAAACATGTAGGTGATAGAAGTAAATCATTTAAAACATTTAAAACATAAAAGTTTACAGACTTGAGCTGTGAAGACTGAGCTGCAGTAGCTGGCGGTGGCACAATCCTATACATGAACCTTGCTCTGATATCAACTGAGACGTCTACAAATTTAAAATGCTACAAAAAATTTTTATAAGCTCAACATTCGATAATTACTAACTCATGCATGCATGCAATACCATTGAAAATTTCGTATTTTAAAAAAATAGCAGTCAGTTAACCTTAAAATACTGCAGTTTAAATGAAAGAAAAGTTGACAAACCTAGACTTACGTTTCAAAATGATGCAAATAAGAAACAAGTAAAAATCTTGAAAAAAACCTCAACATGTAAAAATAAGCGTATAAAATATTCATGTCCACTCCTAACTCAAAAACGTGATGTGCGGAAAATGTAGGTCCCCGAGTCGTGTGCGCACATCCAGCCCTACCTACTCAGAATTCAGCACCTCCTGTCCCCTCATCGACATGCTCACCTGCATCATTCGCACCTAGTGAGTCTAAAGACTCAACACACTTTTACCATGATAATAAATATATATACATATCATGCAGCCGTGAAAAATACCATATTCAACATACATTTCATGATCATGCGAAATCTTATGCAATATCTTAACCTGTCACAACATAATAATAAACATAGCACATATCATCATATCACCATATACATGTCCCTGTTCTTAATTTGATCTCTGTTCGTTAGCTCTGAATTTCGTATTATCAT
This sequence comes from Primulina eburnea, assembly GCF_022965805.1. Taxonomy (NCBI): domain Eukaryota; kingdom Viridiplantae; phylum Streptophyta; class Magnoliopsida; order Lamiales; family Gesneriaceae; genus Primulina; species Primulina eburnea. The sequence goes on along the minus strand of NC_133103.1, from coordinate 29,008,444 downwards.
GTGAGTCGATAGATCCATCTACGTGTAACCACGATAACCAGCGGCGGGGACATCAGCGACAGCATTACCCGTTCACTGAGCCTTGGCCTCACATATCATCGTATTAACGTATTAGTATTACTCACAACCAACTCCCTTCCTTCCAAAACATGTCATCATATTCATCACTTAATAAAACATGCATAAACGTAAATTTTTCTTAAAATCAAGATGCAACATATTTTTATAATTTCATAAAAATCATATACGTGATACTTAACATTTAAAAACATGATAAATTTGTGCTCAGGGCGATGTCGGGACTATAAACTCAACCCGGGTGCAAAATGACTATTTTGCCCCTGGAAACCAAAAATGACCGTTTTAGCACTGGACCTCTAAATTCGATCCGAAGCTTACCAAACTTCTTAAAACGTCCCCAAACATATTCAAAATTATTTCTAGATTTAAACTCGAGCCCGTTTCAAAATTTAATCGATGCGTTTTAAAACTTGGAGCGAGTCTTGGTTTTAACTCAAATCGGCCCGAAACTTAACCAAAATTTCTCCAACTTTTACCAAACCTAAAACCCCTAAAACAGCCCATAAACGCATCAAAGACAGACCCCTTAAACCTTCAAACAGCCCCTAGAATGCTTCTAGATTATTCGACCCTAACACATCCTCAAACCCTGGTCGCACCAACTCAAGTTTTTACCAATCCTAGACTTAACCCTCAAGGACCACGCTTGGACCAGCCTTCCTAACCGCCCATAGGACCCTACTGGACCTATTCATTCACGGCCACAGCCCCATGCAAGCCCCATGACTTTCACGCTCTATATTTTCCGAAGTCGCAATCACCCGAGCCTCATCTCCCTTCTTGCGATCAACGGGCTTCATGGTTGGTTCCAACAGTGGTTGAGCCTCCCTAGGTCGTGTCTCAGACCAGGGTCTGGTCCATGGCCCGGTTCATCCCTCGTATCGCCGACTCCACCCTTTTCCGGATCCAAAACCAAAATAAGCCAACCCCTCAACACAACACCAATCGGCCCTAAGCTTGGCACACCTAACCTCAAATCCAGCCTTGTGACAGCCCCTTATCCATCATGTAAATATCTTAGCAATCAATAACCGACAGCCCCTTGCACATGTACATGAAAAACGTGATTTTCGATCAAAAGGATGCATGAAGTCATGTAAAAACCGAAAAAGATTCATGCTTCATATTAGATCGAAACATCCTCGTGTAAATACATTAATAACAGTAGCTATACAATGTGAATGATGAGAAAAGTCTTTACAAGGCATGCCTTATCGTTTTTTTAATGCTTACAAACGTGAAGATGTACGCGTCGGAGAGGCACTCGAGAAGCGGGGAGGGAGCTTGCTTCGATTTTAATGGAAGAAATAAGGCTACTACAAAAAGGAAGGCTGCTATGATGTTGGGTGGGGGGGAAGGGGCGGCCGAGATACATAAGTAGGGTTAGGTTTAGTAAAATTTAAGACAAAGGTTATTACACTAATGGGCCCTAATAAAAAAATTAAAAGGGTTTTGAGCCCATTCAGCAATAAAACAAACCCAATAAGCCCAAAAATATTTCGGAAAAATATTTCGTTTTGATATGTTTTTAAAAATATTGTCAGAACCCTCAAAAGTCATCCGAATCGATAAAATATGCGTATCGGTTAAAAATATGACCCGAAAAGTAAAAATATCCACCAAAGACCATTTTCGAAAAACACCCTTAAAACACCCCATATTAATTATTTAAAATTAATCATGTAATAAAAATATTTTTCCTGATAAATCTCCGGTCTCTGTTCCTCGTTCGAGCGCAAAATGCATCTAGAAACCCTAATGAGTGAACTTTTAGAATATCGTGAAATTAATCCTAGCCATGCATTAATCATGCATTAAATGCATAAAAATAAATAAACTCATATTTTAAATAAAATCCTAGATTGCATGCATTCAGGTTACTTAAATTTAAATTTCCTGGACCTTACAATTTTTAAATTAATTGGTGAGACAAATTATCGAAATTTAAATCCCTCATTTTGAATTCGAGCCAAAATTTATATCAATCAAGAAAATTAAAAATGTTTAATATTTTACATTCTTCTATCAACAGTGTTTGCTTGATGAATGCTACACGTGGTTAGTGTCTGGTTCATGTTATTGAGGAGACCCGGATGCCGGAAAACTCTGATTTCCACTGACATGCTTGATGTGAATTACATATAATTCTCATAATTTCGGCTCATATTATTTGGGGATCTCATGGAGACCGTCTACTAATTATATTAAAAATTGATAGGCCGAGCTCGTCATGTGAAGAAAAACGTCATCATATTATAGGGTTGTCATCAAATGTGAGACAAATTATGTGATGGTTGCATAAGTTACCTTTGAGCTATACTTTTTTGTAAATTATGATTGATTGATTTCATTCGAGTTCATAATTTAATAATTGAGCCTTGCATAATAACTAAGAAAATGTGATTCTCGTTTTCATCATAGCCTAGTGAAAATGTCAAATTAGTGGGAAGTAATTCATAAAAACAGAAGTCAATATAATATGTTTTATAAAATATTTTAAAATAGTTGGCAATGAATATATGTTTCATATTCAGTATATTTACGATTTCTTCATGTAATTTATTATCTATTATACTCGATTAAATGCAGGCTACCTGACATAATTTTCAAGATTGACTAAGAAAACTAAAGATTGTTTTGGCATCCGAAAAAATGACATACACACTTGCTAGGATCCGCAGCTGCCATCGTTGAAACCAATGAAGCAAATGATTGACCCATCATATCATCCGAAGAAATCGCTCTCCATCAAAAGAAATTAGATTCAATGGTTGAGATATAAAAAATAATTATTATAGAAAGTTAATAACACACGACACAAGAAAATCTAGTCTTGGATTCTAAATATCTTTCTCACATAGAAAATTAGCCACCCTTGTTTTTTGTAAGACACGACGGAGACTCCACCACAACATCGTCGTCTCCGCCAAATTTTAGTGAACATATATCAACACAAAACTTCGTCTAGTTTTCAAGGGCGAATTAGACAAGGAATTCAATCTTCGATTCGATCATAAACCTAATTAAAAGATTGATAAAATGATGAATTTCAGTAGATCATTTGTAAAAACTTATAAGAGGACTATATCCACTAATACCATAATAGTTTGATGTCTAATGTTTAATAACACAAAGGTAAATAATTTTGAACATCCTATATATGGATTTGAATGATACGATACCTAAATCATATTTTTAATGTCAGAACTAAAAATTTTAAACTTTCGTTACGTCTTATGTGCGAAAAACCGGTACTCCAACAATAATTTCATATTTTATTTTAACTTGGTTTGAACAATTTATAATATATTTGCCAAACTTATTAATACACGTTCAAATTTTTAACATAAAATATACATGATGCAGCCTTTATGTTATATGAGGATATTTCGAATGAGTAATTTGACTCGTATGCAACTTTGGTGACAAACGCTTATATCCAATAAAATCTTTGATCAAGTACAACATTTTTCTTTTATTTACGATGTATTGAGAATCAAATGATCCAGCTTTATTTACATTAGACCGGAAGTGATTAACAATTAGTGAAAGTGGGCATGTGCTTTCATCATTGATGCCACAAGAATCACTCAAAACTTTACTTATTTTAATTACTCTCTTTTTTGCCGATGCTTTGATTGATGAGCTATATATACGTGTCAACACTTAGATCATCAACACATATGTCAACTTTCATAAAAATATGAGGAAGCTATATGATCTAATATTGAAATATTAGCACTTAGATTATCTTCCCAAGAAATTTATCCAAAAGAGATTCATGATCTCTATGCCAATGGATTTATCTCTGCTGACGTCAACATCACTACCACCGTCAACAATCAGTTGCTGATAATCGAAGAGGACTCCTTCAGCAACATCTTTCAGCTGCCTACTGATGGAATGGCTAACATCTCTAATGTGAAAACATATGATGTTGAGGAGATGCACTCTCCTATCTGCTAATGGACGTAAAATCAAAGTTTCCGATACCAAGAAAGAACTGAATCCAGAAAATCAGTTACTGGCTGTTATCATGGCCAAAGGACTACTCGTCAAAGTATGATCCTTTTGTTGCTCTTACGCTAGAAAAATATCAAGTCATGACTGCTATCATGGATGGAAAGAGACTGCAATGGACATGTATCATCTTCAACTTTCTTAAAAACTTGTTTCAATCTGCAAAACAGTCAAATGGATTTGCAGTGCCGCTCAGCTATCTACTAAAAAGCAAGGGCTTGGTGGGTGACTCCTCTGAGAGGTCATCCAAATTTTAGATTTTCAATTTCAAGAATGTTCAGCTGCCGAAGCTCAGGCTGGACATCTCTCCTGAACAGTTCATTAAGGTGAAAAGGGATATTGGGGCGCAGGAGACTGTCAAATCAGTTAAGAAATCCAAAAAGACGATTCAGAAGAAGACATTATGACGCAAATTGATTGTCAGCGAAACTGATTCTGAGAAGACTCCTTCTCCCAAAATCGCCAAGAGGCCCAGAACTTTGAAGACAAAACCAGCAATTGTTCTGAGCACCATCCCAACTGAAAGGCTGATACAATCTGGAGCTTAACAACCGATCCAAGCTACTGCAGTTGAAAGCAATACCAGTTGCATCTTCAACTGAAGTTCAGGTACCTCCTTCTGCTGCTCAACACAAGGAGACTATCACCGAATCTGGTGATAAGAAGAAACTTGCTGGAGTTAAAGCTCCACTAATCACTATTTCTGGCCCAATTTCTTTGTCATTTTCTAGTCCCAAAGTGGTAGTGATAAGAGAACAGATTGATGCAACTAGCTCAGGACTGAATATTTCTCATGTTCTGTCTGACTCAAAGGACAAGGCTAAGATGACAGAAGAGCCCAGACCCACAAAAAAAATTCAAACTCATATTGACCTAATTTGGAAAGTGGTCAATGAGTTTTCTGAAACTAAGCTAAATGCTTATGATGAATCGGTCAGGTTTGGGACTAAAGTGTTTGCCAGGAAACAACAGAAGAAATCAGTTTTGAAGAAATTTATTGTCTTGGAAACCATAGTCCTAAAAATGGTCAAGGCAGCTTCAGTTGTTCAAGCGTTGCAAAGGAAGAAGTACTTCTTTGATCAAGTATGTGCAAAGAAATTAGGACAAATGATTGTTCAGCTACGTCAAAATTATGATCCCACCAGTCCAACTGCCTTTAATGACAAAGCAGTTCATGATCAGCTGGACTCAGATCTAATATTACTGCAAATGGAGATTAAGCATTGGGAACTGGATCAAGAACTGACTATTCCTGCAGATTCCCACAATTTTTCATCAAACGAGCAAGCAGAACAATCATTTCAACCTCAAAAGCCATCCCAAGAACCAGTTGCTGAAGCTTCTGAACAAGTTACTGATTCTTCCTCAAAGGATTCGCAACCGTCATCTTTTGCTCCTCAATCCCCAACTGCCGAACTTCAACTATATACTGATGCTGAATTATCATAGGAAAACATCAATGAAGTTATTAAATCAGTTGTAGTTGATATTCAATTGAATGCTACAGAAGCAGTTGAAGAACAAATAGCAACTGAAGAACCAGCCTCACAGGCTATCTTTCAAATCAATTGAAGAGCCAGTTTAGTCAACTGCCAGGACTGAATAGACAGTTTTCATAGAAACTGAATAGGTGCCAGCTGAAGAGACAATCAATGTTTTAGTTGATCAAACAACTAAAGAACCAATTTCTGAATCAGCCGAGCAACCAACCGAAGAAACAACTGCTGATTCAGCTGATCAACCACCTGGAGAGCCTTCTAGTTCCAATGTTGTTCCGAATCTTTCCTCTCCTCCATAGATTCATCAGGGAGCTATACCAGACGATGTTTCAGAAATGGTTGATATTTAAATTGCAACAACTGATAGGGCCTTGACGATCTTCAATCAAGAAAAGAGGGAGCACCTGGTATGTCAATAGAAACTGAATCTATGTCGGCATAATGACTTCCATTTCTGACATCAAGTCAACACAATTTCAGCATACTAGGAAGCTCGACTCCGTAAAAGAGTACACCATGGGAAGATTATAGAAAATAACAAAGGATGTAACTGAACTATTCTTCCAAATGGATGAGCTTAGGAAAGACAGAGCATCAATTGAAGTGCATTTCCAGACTCAAGACTTGTTCTCAAGACGTCTTTTCTTGGACAATTCTGTTTCTAAAAGAATGGATTTAATGCAAGAAATCCCAATGAATGCAGTATCAAACCTCTCCTCGGATGTTCGATTGTTATCCAAGAAGGTTGACGTGTTTGACAAAAAAAGGGAAGAAAAAGTAAAAAAAATCAGCAGTAACAATAAACAAAGAGAGAATCTACAACAAACTGAAGATATTTGGTAGATTTTGAAGATTATTTTAGTCAGTTAGAAGATTCATTTATTCTTTCATTCCTTGTTCGAATCTGTACATTTAAAGAGTTGTCAATAAAAGGTTATTTTATCTACAATAAGTTCAGTTGATCAGTTCATATTTTCTAAGTTTTGTCAAACACCAAAAAGAGAGAAATGGTTGGAAACTGAATTTTGGAAGTTTGGCAAACTGAACGTTTAATAGATTGAACTAACTAATTAAGAAGACTGATAGAAACTGATCTAAAATATGCAAACTATCGGCTTCCCATAACTAAAGATTAGTACGCAAATCTTCAAAGGCAACTGAACTAGCAAACTGAACTATGCAGACAACTGACTGATCAGTTGGAACTAATCGGTTACTTCAAACATTTGTGAGCTTATCAACTACGATCTATCAGCTGATCTTTCAGCAGGACACCTCATCAGTTAAGGTAAATGACGTTCAACCGACAACTGTACAAAAGCTGAGTGCAACAAGTAGTGGGATCGCCGCATTTAAAAAAACTACAGTGTATGACTGTTAGAAGAATGTTGACGTGGCAATCAACGGATAGAAATTTTTAAATCGCATTCAATATTACCGTTGGAGGCAAATCCTATAAATAGCAGAGAAGAGCAGCTGAGAAACTCTTCGATCTCTCCAAGCTTGAACCAACCCAATTATTATACTCACTCTACTGAAATCTCTTGCTCACGCTTATTGTATACTTTCAAAGTATTCAAGGCTATACTTAGCTCAAAAGGACAAACTGTTATTGCTTTAATATTTGATCTTGAAGAGATCAGTTGTGCTAAATTATTTCAGTCCATTCGAGTACTGTAAACTTGTTTGTAACTAAGAGTTCCAGTTTGGCACTATTAAGTCCATAATTGAAGTGGATTTGAACAACTCTTTGTATCGATCAAAGTCTTTTAGTGCATATCCTATCTTTGTTATAGAATGAGTGACGTAGGAGTGTTTGAAATCTTTGAACACCCATAAAACCTTGTGTCTTCTTATTTCAGTTTTATTCTATCTATCAGTCAGTTTATTTTCGCACTGATTGATATAAACTTACAAGATTCCCAAGTATCAGTTTATCACTAAACTGACTCACAAAACGAGAAACAGTTGAGAAAATTGTTAGTGTTTATTCATCCTCCCTTCTAAACACCCTTTCACCTTTGCCTGATCCTATCATGCATGTTTTTTCGTTATTTTTTTTATTGGAGCCCTTCATATCTGTCGGAATTTTCTTATGTGAAGAATGTGGATGCTTGTATGATTTTTTGGAAAGAAGCTTATGTATGTCTCATGTTTTTTTAAAAAATATTATTTGGAAGAAATCATGACGGACTTCGGTCTAAAAGAAGACTAAAAATAAAAAAATATGCAAGTTACAGGACTAGAATTGTAAATTTACCTTCAACGTAACCAAATATGAGGAAAAAAACATGTAAGGTGCTAGATTAAAAATGTGAAAACACCATTAACAGTGAAAAAATATAGAAAAATTTAAATTATGTCACTAAAAATGAAAATTATAGAACAAAAAATGTAATTATTCCAAGAGAGGATGATACAACTCCAAATTATACAAAATTTATTTATTTTAAACTTAATATATATTTTATTAATTTCATGATAAAACAAGATTTTGTTGGTTAATAAATCAATAATTTTATTTTTAATGGCATAACTACGAGCATGGATAAAAATTAAGATACACTCACTTATATGAAATAATACACAAATTTTACATGATTTTTTTTTAGTTGGGGAATGAGATTTGTTAAAATTTAGTCACAAAAGTTAGAGTAAATTCCATGTAAGCCAACTGTTGGCTATAGAATTTATTGATTCAGTTGTAATAAACAATCTTTATTTTATGGTTTGTTATTTCTTTATCTGTATACCCATATGATCGACATAGATAAAACCTTGATTATACTTTAATACAAATGAATCGTAATTCGATGTTGAAACTCATTTGTAAACAATGTATAATCTAAATTGTTCCAAATCGATTCAGCCGCCTAAATATGGATGAAAGTCGCTAGAGCTCGAGACTAGCATATCTGATGTTGTGTACCGCGTTTCTTGGTAAAGGCATAGAGATGTCCAAACATGCAGATGAGTAGTATTATGATGATTATACCGAACTACACTCCCTAAGACTTTCCAAGTGATTATCATTCATCGAGAGGATAAGTCTGTAGTTATGATTGTACACCATTAGTCCTTATGACCCGTAACAACACTGAGGCTCTATATGCTAGGGCTGTGCTATGACTCGTTTACCGACACTCTAAAAAGATCATCAGGTGGCGAGATTGGGTACACTTGCGACACATGTAGGACCAGTGCATTGTAGTCAGGAATTCACCGCTCACCTATGGGTGTGGATATCCTATGTGAACTGATGAAATAATAGTGCATGAAATCTCTTGCCAGAATATGAGATATACGTTAAGGAATGAGTTCTCTAATTGTATATGCGATGCCATTATTTATTCTCAAATATGTGTAATAAAGTTATTGAATACTTATGCAACCCTCGATGAACCAATGGCTGCAGATTCGATTGAGATATATGAGATGAAGGGACCGTACTGTCTATAATCATAACCGACTGGTTCTTGCAGATACTATCAGTGATACCTAGGGAATCATGGGGCGATGCTACTAGACACTCTTACCATGATTCGATGGATTTAATCAGAAATATGATTTCTGACATTCTCATTATCAATTGTCGATACATAGAATGAGGCAAATTAGGGTAAGCCCGAATAAAAGATTATGTCCTAAATCACAAAAAGTTGTGAACCCATGGCTAGCTTTATTCCTGAACCATTGAGGGTCATACAAGCACTGATCAATTGTTCCCGTTGAGAAAATACATTCAAGAAGTTCAATTTATATAAAATTATGATATAGTAAATTCAAAAGGTTGGATTTATGGTAATTAAATTTGTAGAAAAATAATTCAAGGAGTTGAATTTATTGATAGTAAATTCAAGAAGTTGAATTTATAATGAAACGTCTACCCTTTTTATTGCTCTAAAGTATTAATTTTTTTTAAAACTAAGCACCCTCGGCCGAACCTCACACATGCATAAAAATATTTTTATAAAATATTTTGAACCCTTTTTCAAAAAAAATAAACCAACCAACAAGTATCTTAAAAAACAAATGCAATAGTCATAAAATGAAATTGTCAGCTGTTATACCAAACCTAGAAAACAATAAATTTGAAAAAGTGTAGCACATACTAAACCTCTCAAAAGTCTCTCAAAAGCATAAATAAATAGTCTTAAAATCTTTAACGTAAATCATGAATCATAAATCGTAAATGCGGAAAAAGTGGATGTGCTGGTCCTCGGGTTCTGTGCACCTTCAGTCTAGTCAAATCATCCATCAAGACCTCCCTCAAACTCACCTGCATCCATCACACCCAGTGAGTCTATAGACTCAACACACCATAATGTTTATAACAAATAATACGTATAAAACCACATGCAAAAATAAAAATACTTTTACGTAAAAATACAATTTTCATGACATGCAAACATAAACCTTAACTTTATCATTTTTCCTCGACATGACATAATATAAAACCTTTTATCTTGATCATAAACATTTTCCTTTTCCTTTGTTGAATTCAGATGATTAATTGTGACTTTCTTCAAACTTCAAAAGTCGTTGGAGCCATCTACATGAAACCGTAGTACTGGGCGGCGGGGAAACCAGCAACACTCTCACCGGTCAACTGGGCCCTGTCCTATCCTCTTTCGAATAGAATACGATCGTCGGGGCTCCCTCTAGGGTCTTTTCCCATAAATGGGCTCCCTCTGAGGCCTTTTTCCCTCACGATATTCCCATTCTTACTGTTACCTCATATCCTCTATGGTAACAATGGAAATACGATCGTCGGGCTCCCACTGGGACCATAACCCTCACGATATCTCCAATGTAAACACATAATAGTCATAATTACTTCATTTCCTTAAAAGTTATACATTATCATCACTTTATAAAAACATGCATAAAATAACATTTTGTTTTTAAAATCAAGCATGCAACATGGATTTTAAATGTCTTCCTTAATTCATAAAAATCCCACAGACATTTAAAAATCGTAATTTAATAATGAACATTTTATAAACATTTAAAAATAATCATAATATCATAAAAATATCATTTAGAGCATTGCCATGACGTTTACTAATTTTTTTAGGTGTAAAAAGACCGTTTTACCCCTAGACGTAAAATTCCCCGTTTTGACATTTTCTTAATTTCATTGACTCTAACATGTCCCAAATAATTATTTAAGCTTAAATAAAAATTCCATAATTTTATTTAGCTTAAAAATTAGGTTTTTCAAATAATCTTTAATTAGTCGTTTTAACGGTGTTTTAATCTCGAAAAATCCCAAACTTTATAATAAAATTCCTAAACTTAAAACTTAGACTTTTTACATTATTTTATCCCTTATGAACCATGGATCGACCCCTGTGAGCCATGTTCAAATATTTTTGTTTTTTTTTTAAAAAATACCTAACATGACACATAAACTTCAACCCCGAGTCACCTTTCGATTTTCTCGAGTCATCCCCAAACCAAGTTGACCCAAACCCCTGACCAATTTACTAAAGTACCCTACTAGACCCTTAGACCTCTTATAAACCTCACCAATTCAAAAACCGAATCCCTAGACCTAAACCCCTGCATGGCCGAGAACTCCACCTTGGTGTAGGACTCTCCTTGCTTCTCTAGGACTTAGCCAACCGACCCAGCCCCTGAACCAACATATTGTGCACTCACCTAGGACACTAAGGACGCACCCTAGCCCAGCCTAAGTCCCCTTGGCCGAGACCTTCCACCCCTACAAGACTGCACACATCTGCGCAGGATTGAAGACACACGCGGGTAGAAGTCCTTGCTGTCAAGGACTACTCCCTTCCCACTAGCTCGAGTCCTAGCATGGCTAGGACTCTTCCCTTGACTCAATCAAGTCCCTAGCTAGACGATAGGACTCATCCCTTGACTCAACCAAGTCCCTAGCCAGGCCCTGGTCCAACCGAACCCATCCCAAAACCCTCACTACAAGGAAATCGATCCCTATGACCCTATGACAGCCGAAATTGCTTCCAGCTTGCTTTGCTTGTTTTCCTTCGACTTTGTTGATTAGGGTGTGTGTGTTAGGATCTAAACTCATGTATAAACATCACCTGTGCAAGATCTATGATCATGGCAGCCCTTTTACATAATAAAATCATGAATTTGCATCAAAAACTCATGTTTCCCCATGTGTGCATGCAATATTCCAAAAATAATCATAGAAAATTTATTCTTTTCAGACACACGATATTTAAAACAATAATATGATGTGATATATGAGAAAAGAAGATATATGGCGTGCCTTTACGTTTTAAATGCACGAAAAACCGTTGACGACGAGGAGGGCCTAAACTTGCTTTCACTTCAAGCTTTTCGAAAACTCTCTTCAAATATTGAGTGTGTCTGTGCCGTGTGGTTGAAGGGTTTTGGGAGAACAATACTCAGAAAAAGAGGTGTGCACTTCATGTAGATTTTGGGGTATTTAATTTATATTATAAAGCTAATTATGTATTCTCAAGGCTTTATCCCTATTAACCAAAAATTAGGCTCATTAGTCTTATTTAGTGTTGAAAACTAAGTTTCGGCGTTTGACAAAAGTGTGGACCTTCTATTTATGTAAATAACTGAACACGAGAAAACTGAACTACGCGGCTGAATCTAGCTGAACTGAACTCTCGAAGAGAACTGACTGATCAGTTGGAAACTGATCAGTTGATTTATTCAGTTGTGAACATAACAAGCGTTTTGCCCAACAGCAGATCATTCAGCTGAAACACGTCAACTGACAAATAGTACAACAGACTGCAACTAGTAGTGGAACGCCACATTTCTGAGTCTGCAATGTACGAGTGTCAGAAGAATATTAGCGTGGCAAATCAACGGATATAAAATTCAAATAACATTTAATTGTTACCGTTGAAAGGGAAGCCTATAAATAACTGAAAAGGCTAGCTGAAAAATAGACAACACACGAACTATCATTCAAGCTTGCTGTCACTCTGCTGAAATCACTATGCTCATACTTACTCGCTTAGCAGTAGCATTCAGGCTACATTCTTGAGCTTGTTAGCACGATTGTAATATTTGCTTTATTCGTTAAGATGTGCTTCATTCAGTTGAGAACTATAAAAGCTGTTTGTAACTAAGAGTTTCAGTGTTGACATTGATAAGTCCAAACTGAAGTGGTTCGGTACAACTGTTGTATTTGTTCAAAGTCTTTTAGTGGAAATCCTATCTCGTGATAGAAAAGGTGACGTAGGAGTTATTCTATTCTCCGAACATCTAGAAACAAATTGTGTGCATACTATTTCAGTTATTGTTTTTCATTCAGTTATTCTATCTTTCAGTCAGTTTACTTCCGCAACTATTTTTTAGTTAAACTGATTGTCATCGACTGACAAGAAACCGAGCATCAGTTTGTCACTAAAATGAACTCATTTTTCGAAGAAAAATATATAATCTGTGAGTGTTTATTCAACCCCCCTTCTAAACACTCATCAGCTTTCCAATCGATCCTTTCAAGTGGTACCAGAGCAGTTGTATCTTGTCTAAGAATATCTCAACTCAAATTATTGATCATGTCTTCTTCAACAAGATCCCTATTTTCTCCAGAGAAGAATTCGATGATTGGAAAATCATGATGCAGTCTCACTTTGCTGCACAAGACGATGATATGTGGTACGTCATCACTGACGGATCAATGAAGATTCTGAAAGCCAATGCAGCAGTCACAATCACAGATGAGGCACCTCATAGAATTGAAAAGCCCAGAGACAAGTGGACTGCTGAAGACAAACGGAAAGCAAATCTGGACAACGTAGCAAAAGACATACTATACAAAACACTGGACAATATAACGTTCAGTAAAATCAAAATGTGCAAGACAACCAAAGAGATTTGGGAGAAGCTGATCCAGCTTTGCGAAGGGAACGAACAAACCAAAGAAAACAAACTTTCTGTTGCTGTTCAGAAGTTTGACAATATCAAAATGAGACCTGGTGAAACAATGCATGAATACGATGAAAGAACCAGCTGCATCATCAATGAATTAAATGCGCTTGGAAAAGTGTACACAAACAAAGAAGTTGCCTTGAAGGTAATCAGAGGTCTTCCCAAGGAGTGGGACATAAATACCATGGCAATGAAAGAATCCAAGGATCTGAACAAAGTTGAGCTTCATGATTTCTTTCCTGATCTGAAGGCATATGAGTCCGAGTTGCAAACTCGAGAACAAGAACCCTCTACTCCTGCAGTCACAACTGCCTTAGCTGCTGTTAGAACAGAACCAACTGGTTCAGTAGAGAAAGTTGCCGATCAACTAAGCAATGATGCCATGTCATTGTTCATCAAAAAGTTCGGAATATTTATGAGGAAAAATCAGGGAAATTTCCAGAATAAATATCAGAGAGGCAATTCCAAGGAGGAATCAAACGCTTGCTACAACTGTGGCAAACCTGATCACTTCATTGCTGACTGTACCAAACCCAAGAAATACAGTCAAGGCTCAACTGAAAGAAAGAAGAAATTATATGAGCACAATAGGAGAACCAAAGAAGATAAGAAGTCCTTCCGAAAGAAGCATGAAGTGCTCTTAGCTGAAGAGAGCAAATCAAAATGGGCTGAAACTGAGAGTGAAGAGTCAGATCCAGAGACCTCATGCAGTTCCAGTGATAGTGAAGGGGAAGTGAAATGTCTGATGGCTGGTGATACAGGACTGGAGTCAAGCAGTCAACAAGTATTTGACTTTAGCTCAACTGATTTCACGAGAGAAGAACTTATTTCAACTCTGCATGATATGGTTAGTGAGTATTATAAGCTTGCCTTATCATTTGAAAAGTCAAGAGCAAAGCAAAATGATCCTATAGACAATAAAACTACAATTGATGCATCAGTTGATGTGTTGAGTCTTAAAGGAGAAATTGATGAGCTCAAAGCTGAAAGAAGCATGAATCAATCAATGATTCAAAAGTTGATGCTTGAAAATTCAAAGCAAACTGAGCTTATTCAGGCTTGGAACAAATCATCTGTTGCATTAACTGATATACAGAAATCACAGAAATCAGCCACTGATAAAACTGGTTTAGGGTTCAGCAACCAAGATGAAATGGCTTCCAATGGTACTCAACCAAAACTGAATATGGATAAAGGGAAATACATTCACTTTGTCAAATCAGTTATGGTACAAGAACAAACTGAGCAAAGTAAACTGGTTGAACAGCCTACTGAAAGTACAAACAAGGCTAGAAGATATTTTATTGGTTATAGTCCAAAAGCTTTAGCTGACTCACATAGTCAGTCATCAAAAAGGTTCAAAAGAAATTATTCAAATGGCTACTCCAATTACTATAACAACAAGCCTGTTCAGAAAAGATATCGGTTGAACAATCAGTTGAACAAAGCTAAATCTCATGTTGTCTCATCTGCACACTACACACCGAGCACACACAGATCGAGAAAGATCATTTGGAATTCGACAATTGGACAATCAGTTAGACTGATCCAAGTCTGGGTTCCTAATCAGTTTTGGACCCAAATAGAAAAAGGTACCAGAATCATATTTTGTGTGTGATTGTAGGTAACAGGTACATGCGAGGAATCAATCTGGTACTTGGATAGTGGTTGCTCACGACACATGATGGGAGATGCAAACTTATATATCAACTGATCAAATACACTGGACCAAATGTCAGTTTTGGAGATAATTCCAAAGGTAAAACCGTGGGTAAGGGTAAGCTTATCCATGGTAGCTTTACAATTAAAGATGTTTTGCTAGTCGAGAATTTGAAGTATAACTTGATAAGCATCAGTCAGTTATGCGACAACAATTTCTCAGTTCAGTTTGACAAACATACTTGTTCAGTTATTATGGGGACCCGGACGCTAATCATCTTCTTAATCATCGTTGGGATTTAATTATCAGTTCTGATAAACAGGGTCTAAAATTTTTTTCTTTTTAAAATGTAAATGCGGAAGGTAATGGAAGCTAAATAATATACATCTCAGTATAAAATACATTTCAGTATAACAGTACAATACTGTATGATCTAAGTCTAAGGTTCGGTTACTAAGTTCAAGTAGTAAACCAAATCTACAGTAAGTCCGGAATCACCACGCTAACTCGTCTTCTCTTATCATCTTCTTGACCCCGATCCAGCCCCACCTGTTGTCATGCACACATACAAAACAAGACAACAGCCGGATAACTCCGGTAAATCCCAGTATAAAACATGGTAAGCATGTATATAAATAATCTAAATCATAAAACATGCGATCATGAACATATTCAAAAGTAATAGATTTCCTAATCTATGAAATCTACTCAAAATAAGCATGCAACTCAATTCAGATAAACATGCAATTTAAATCAAATCATATAAACACATGCTATCATGTCTGAAAGTAATAAACATGGGTTTCATAGTCTATGGAACCACCTCTCTAAACACATGCAGTTCTAGTCAAATCATGTCTAGACTCGACTCAACTATAACTCTAGGGATCCCGGTGTGAATAAGACGTCAATGGCTGTCACCTACCCTCCAACTCGGGGTGACTGTACGTCTTATTCCTGGACTTCGGTCAGAGCTGTATCGACGGCTGCAATAGGAGTCAGAGCTGCTCCTAAGCTGGGATACACCGAACATCTAGATATTTGACAATAGCTGTCAACGACTCTCCTATCTTAAATGCAATGCATAACAATCTGTAAACAAAGCATAGCATATCAGCATATAAACAAAGCATATTCATATCAGAATATAACAATAATCTAGTATGTGATTTTATTGGGAAACTCAAATAGGATCTTATTTGAGTTGTGTCTTCCCGAATATCACATGAATTATACCTTTGTCGTCCCTGTCTGACGAAGACGAAGTCTGGTATTCAACTCTGTCCATATCAAATCTGAAATGACAATATCGAATACGCTGTGTCAGTGAATAACTCAATACACAATCTGTTCTGATCAACACTCAAATCAGTATATAATCTGATCAATATCTGAACAAGACACAATTCAATTCATATCATCGATATCACAATATAATCTGAATAATTACTGAGTCTGATCAATCTCAATCAATACTGAATCTGATCAATATCAATCTACTGATGTTTCGACGGCATAACAATAAAGTCTGAATAACCCCGTCAATCTGAACATCACATATATAATACCAGAACTCATAATCTCAGTATCGGTATGTTCACAATCAGTAATACACAATTCTGATATCAAAACCTCAGTCAATATCCTTCGAAAATTATAACAATTACAGAACCAATCTGTTCTTTAATCTGACTTTAATTCTACAATGTCTACGGTAGTAGAAACATCATATCTGATTCATATTTAATTCTGACAATATCATAAAGTCAAATCTTGTCTAAACGTAACAAAACTTACGTCCAGTTGTAGCTGTCGTTGCTAGAAACACGGTACCGAAGTCAGATTCAAAATCTGACGGACGGATTTCTCGTACTTAATTTCCAAAACTCCAGAACGAAGCCTTTCCCCAACTTCTCGATTTCCCTGGCGCTCGAGCGGTCAATTTCTACCGCTCGGGCGCCACACGTTCTGTCCAAAGATCAATTTGCGAAGCATTGGCGCTCGGGCGGTCCTTTTCTACCGCTCGAGCGCCGAAAGTTCTGTCCAAATTCTTGGCTAACCATGTCACGACGCCCGGCTTCGTCATTTGAGTTCTTATAACCTCAATCATGTCAATAATCAACGTCTGATTATAATGATTAAATTTCGGGCATTAGAGTTATAGACTCAACTGATGAAGTCATTCTAACTGGCAAACGTTGTGGAAACACTTACAAAAGTTGGACTGAACAACCTAATGCACCAGTTTGTCTTATTACTTCCAAATCTTCTGAAAACTGGTTATGGCATAAGAGACCGAACCATCTCAACTTTAAATCCATTGCTTACCTGAGTCATCATGATCTTGTAACTGGTCTACCCAACATAAATTTTTCAAAAGACAAAATTTGCTCAGCATGTCAGTTTGGAAAATAAGTAAAATCTTCTTTTAAAAACAAGTGTCGTAAATCTTCTTCCCGATACTTAGAGTTGTTACATATGGATCTATTTGTTCCAATACCAGTCATGAGCTTAGGGGGAATGAAATACACATTGTGGTTGTGGACGATTTTTCAAGATTTACTTGGGTTATTTTTCTCAAATCCAAGGACCAAACTGCTGACCAACTGATTAAGCTTTTCAAAAGATTATTAAATGAAAAATCAGTTGGAATTGATAGAATCAGATCCGATGGAGGAACTGAATTCATCAACCAAATTCTTTCAATTTTTTTAGAAAATGCTGGAATTAAACATGAGTTCTCAGTAGCTAGAACTCCTCAGCAAAATGGTGTAGCTGAGAGGAGAAATCGGATCCTTAAAGAAGCTGCTAGAACGATGCTTGCTGATTCTGGTATTTCTCAAAGGTTTTGGCCAGAGGCAGTAAACAAAGCGTGTTATATTCAGAACAGATCTATGATTCATAAGAATCATATGAAAACACCTTATGAGATCTGGAATGGAAGAAAAAGTGTGGTTTCTTATTTCAAGATATTCGGCTGCAGATGTTTTATACTTGATAATGGTGGAAATCATTTAAAACCCTTTGATGCAAAATCTGCAGAGGGAATATTTCTTGGATACTCTTCAGTTAGCAATAGAGTTTTTAATAAAAATTCTTAGAATGTGGAAGAATCTATCCATGTTATTTTTGAAGAAAGTGTACTAACTGAAAATCCAACTGATCCATTTGAGCTAGCTGACAGACTTACATATATCAGTTTGGAAGATAAAGATGAAGAGGATAATCATATCAATCGGAACAACCTACAAACACAAGAACCAGAATCATAGATCAACCTGCTGATCATGAAACTATTCCAGAAAAAATATGTTGAGAGAGCCCATTGAGAATATTCAACTATCAACTGATGCAGCAGCAACTGAAACAGAAGCAGTTGCTGATGCAGCTCTAACTGATACAGAAGCAGTTGCTAACGTGGATACAACAAATGCTGAATTAAGATGGAAGAAATCACATCCTCTGAAATTGGTGATAGGTAATCCATCTGATCCGGTAAGAACAAGAAATCAGATGTTAAATCTAATTATTCATTCAGCTTTTGTATCACAATTGGAACCGAAGAAAACTGATGAAGCTCTTGCTGATCCAAACTGGATAAATTCAATTCAAGAGGAGCGGAATCATTTTACTCATAACAACGTCTGGAACCTAGTTCCAAGACCAGTTTAAAAAACTGTTATAGGTACAAAATGGTTGTACAGGAACAAGCTGAACGAAGACGGTTCAGTTGTGCGCAACAAGTCAAGATTGCTAGCACAAGGTTACATGCAATAATAAGGAATTGACTATGATGAAACATATGCACCAGTTGCAAGACTGGAAGCTATCAGAATATTTCTTGCCTATGCCTCATTCAAAAATTTCAAAGTCTACTAGATAGATGTAAAGAGCGCATTCCTGAATGGCCAGCTGCAAGAAGAGGTCTATGTTGAACAACCCCTAGGTTTCATCAATCATTTATTTCCTGATCATGTCTACCATTTGAACAAAGCCTTATATGGTCTTAAACAAGCTCCAAGAGCTTGGTATGAAACTCTCTCAAAATTTCTAACTGATCATGATTTTTTTTGTTGGATCAGTTGATATGACCTTGTTCGAATTTTCAAAGAATGATCATATTCTACTCGTTCAAATTTATGTTGATGACATTATATTTGGGTCAACTAACCCCAAATTGTGCGAGAAATTTGCTAAGTTGATGCAGGATAAGTTTGAAATGAGCATGATGGGTGAAATAACATTTTTTCTTGGGCTACAAGTGAAGCAGTTGGAGACTGGGATTTTTATCTGTCAGACAAAATACACAAAGGAGTTGCTGAAGAAATTTGGCATGGAATCGTGTTCAGCTGCAAGCACTCCCATGAGCTCATCAGTTAAACTGGATACTGATCAAGGGGGAATATCAGTTGAGGCGGCACTCTACAGAGGTTTAATAGGTTCATTATTGTACCTAACTGCTAGTCGCCCTGATATCGTTTTTGCTGTCTGTATGTGTGCCAGATTTCAAGCAAATCCTAAGCAATCACATTTTTCAGCTGCCAAACGTATTTTGAAATATCTTAAAAACACTCAAAATGTTGGGTTATGGTATTCTAGGGACTCATCTTTCATCCTAGTTGGATATTCATATGCAGATTATGCAGGATGTAAGCTTGATCGTAAAAGTACAAGTGGATCATGTCAGTTTCTAGGA